>NC_041387.1:15331171-15336696 GCF_002162155.2 Triticum dicoccoides
CGGCGGCGCCGACGGCCTCCACCGACGACGGGGCCGACCACCCCCTATTTTCTCCTCTTCAACTCGCTAGGCGGTGCGGGTGGCCTCCCCCGGCTGCGGCTCCCCTGGGTGGCGCGGTTTCGATCCACCCAAGACGAGATCTGGGGGCTCCTCGCCGGGGCGGCTACAGTGCGCTCCGGCAGGCTTGCCATGGCGGCCGAGCGCGCCCTCCTCGTTGTAGCTCACCCCTCCACCGACCCCCAACCCTTCGTTTCAGCCTCCTCCAGTGGCAGCCATGAAGGTGTCCGGTTGTGTCTCGCGGCGGCTATTTCCTGCAGCACACCGGCCGGGAGCTTTGGCTGCGCACGAGTCTTTTGCGCCACCACCACCACCCCGCAGGGGCGGCTTCGGCCCGGTGGCCATGGACCTACGCCCCCTCCTTTGTCCATGGCCGACCGGCGCGGCTTCAGATCCAGCTTGCCTCGGGAGATGCGCTCTTTCCGACTCCTTTAGCTTCATGGATCATCGGTGTCTCCGCACCACCACAATCCTCTTGGAGCCCTTGGTTTACCGTCCACCCCGTCGCATCTTCGATTTTGGCACCCTCTGAGAGCAGCGTCCCCTTCAAGGTCGTTGGGTCCGCCGACATCCCTGCTGCTCCGGTCTCGATGGCCTAGGTCTGCGTTGTCTCCGAGATTTTGGCTCATCCGGGGCTTGGCCACAATCGCATCCTGACATTCCGCTCAGCCATGCAACCTCGTCCTTCTTAGAAGCTCGCACGTCTGGCATCGCCCGGTGCCTCTTCTGCATCGGGCGTGGCTCCCCTTCCAGCTGTCCCAGTCTCGACTTATGACTAACTTTCTCTTCCTCCAACTCGTACTCCGACGACTTAGGATTGCTTGGTACATGGCCAGGACGAAATCCCTGCATCTTATGTTGGCAGCGGCGACATCTGCGGGTGTCGTCCCCTTCTTGAAGGTGCTACCATGATTGTTATCCGTGCCCCTCTTCGAGCATCAGGGGAAACCTAGGTCCGGTTTCCCGAATTGGACGACGATGGTGTCTTGGTGTCGTTCTCCTTCGTGAAGGCGTTGTCGTATTTGCACGTGGCGTCATCGGAGTTAGATTTGGAGATGTTGGTTGTCTAGTTGTTGCTTGGGCTGCTTCCCTGGTTCGCGACTTTAGCTGTGTTTTTTCTTTATTTGGGTCAAGCATCTCTTGTCTCTCTGCTTCAGCAACCATGTCCATGTCTCTTGTGTTTGTGCCATGAGATGTACCACCCCCTGTGCTCACTCTAACTTCTTCTATCAATGAAATGATACGCAAGCTTTGCGTATTCACGAAAAAAGCTTTCATTGCAGGAAGTGCAGCAAAGGTGAAGAAGAAAAGGAGTGGAAACTACAAACAAACAAGTCGAAGATTTGCATCAACACATCAAAACTATCGGTTCACACATTATTCATATTCTTTAACTATCCCACCGATGCCCATGGTATGGAATTCATCCTCAGGTATGATTAGTTACCCTCCATGTTATTATTTTGATCCACATATGAAATATAATTTCTTACACCATGAGAGGGTATTACCACATCCCTATACATTCGATTAGCTGCACTTTTATTGCTAATCCAATACATGATTATCGTCCTAAGTGTGAAGATGGTTGAATATACTTATTGCCATTAGCACATAAAAATGGCCAATGAAGTGTTAACATCGTCCTCGAAACAAACTCGATGCAAATTATTTTCTGGCATTACACGAGCTTTGCCAAAAAAAATTGGGGCATATGTTGATACCGGATTTTATCATGACAGAAAATGTAAATAAGATGGCTTCAAATTAATAAGTGTCCACTGTGAAAACCCTTGTGTCGGCAAAACTGACAAATTTAATGTTTGGGTCATCTCAATCTGAGTTCATCTCGAGGGCCAAAATAGCGCTCGGGGTGCTGAAAGTTGCTGCTCGGCTGATTACACACCGAAGATCACATTAGATGGAAAATCTTCTTCTCGTTGAGGCAAACAATTTTTATATTTGAATCCTCTCAATCCAAGATCGCATGCAAAAAGTTACAGTCAATACAATGTGGTACGACCACAAGGCAAAAGTGATGTCCGCCAGCCATCACTTGTTTGGCGGGAGAGATTCAACTCTTAAGATGACCTCCGATGAAAAAGCGTTCAACATGAGATTTCTTGCTTGCTTTTTGGATCATTTTAATCCGAGTTCGTCTGTGGCATGTGTATCTCAAAAACCGAATTACCGTCTTACGCCCACATATAATCCGAAGTCGGTTCACTTGGATTTGGAGTCCTTTTCTTGTATGAAAAGTCTAGCCGCCTCATAAATAGGTAAGAAATGATGGTCAATTGAACAACACGCAATTGACCAATCAATATATCACCTTTTATCTTCTATCTTTTCTCATTTACCCTAATTTTCTTCTTCCTCATTCTTCGTTGTTCTACTTGTTGCGGGGCAGCGATCCACGAGGCCTAGGGGCGACTAGGTCGGCTTATGGCAGACCATAGCCGTTGCGCGGCCTTATAGGTTCCTCCCAGGTATGTGGGGTTTCGAGCCGTCAGAAGACCTCGCCACCGTGTTTAGCGCACCAGGCTCTCGACAAGGCCCCTACTCCGACGTGTCCCGCGTATCACGCTCGACACCGGGGCTCGCGGTGTTGTGTTTGTGTGTGAACAACACGCACCATAGATAGGCCCAACCATAGGTGGACGGCCTAGGGCTAGAGTGCATTACCCGGAAAAGAAAAAAAGGAGGGCCAGAGTACATTGAATCGTCGCCTCCTTCTTCACCACGCCAAACATTTTTATCTTGCTCTACTCATTTTGCGCTTTTAGTGCAGGGGATTATTTATTTACCCCTTTCCCTTTGAGAAATTCTTTAGCTTGGACGTTCTTGGCTAGCTAGGGCCGCGCCCGTGCCCCGTGGGTTCAGGAGAAGCAAATGAACCCCGGCCGGCCGGCCGGTTTGAAACTTGTTTGGTAATAAATGAGGTGAGCTGCGAGATACCGTAATGGTCACATCGTTCCCCGGGTGTCACATAAATCGGGAACCGGCCAAGGAGTACAACCGAGCAAGCGCACTTGCTGGTGGGGTTTATTACAAAGGACAAAGCTCGCAACAAAGAGACTGCGCGGGGGGACCCAGACACCCAGACCAGACCAGACCGCTGGTTCAACTCACATGATGCCCGCCCGCCCGCCCGCCCGCCCGCGAGAGACATGCATGCGTGATGCGTCGCCGCCCGTGTACGTACGTACGGAGTAGATACACACACGCACATACGTGATCCTTCAGGGTATACAAAGACGAGCAGCATTGGCAGCGCACTGCCGTGCCGGCGAGCCGCCGCCGTTTACTGCGTCCGGGGGCGTGCCGGCGCCGCGCGAGAGACGGCGCACGGGCGGCACAAGCGAGCGAGGCCAAGGAGGGGAGGGAGGGAGGCGCAATGAATGAAGGCGGGCCTTGAAAAGCGTCACCTCAACCTCGTGACCGCGCAGCGCAGGCAGAGGGCGCGCGAGACGGGTGACGGGTGATGCGACGGGATGGGGGCCTCCTGCCGGCACGCCACGCCACGCAGCCGCACTCCACTGCCAGAGCTCGCTCCTGCACGCGCCGTACTTTGCGTGCCTATGCGCGCATACATACATACCCGCCGCTCCTTCTTTTTCTTTAAAAAAAATCAGATATACTATTATGTAATAAAAATCACATCAAAGATTTCAGGATCCCAGAACGGCAGCTACTACCGCATCCGGCGCCAAATCTACGAGAAAACCCTGAGCTCCTCGCCCCGAATCTACACCGGAACTCCGTCGACCAAGTCCAAACGAACGAACGAATGAATTCATGTAGCATCGAAGCCCGGAAGACAATCCCGATCAAGAATAGCTGCCATCCGCCCGAGAACTAAAACCCCTAGCCAGAATAGAGTCGTCGGGATTCTTCTCCCGGCCACCGGTCGCCGGAGCGGCAGACAGAGGGGACACGAACCCACATGCTCTCCTCTCCTCTACTCTGTCACTAGTACTCAATCACTTTCTTTGAAATGTACTCCATGCTTACCATTTCTGACTGTATCACTAAGAGTGTTAACACGTGCCTTGTTGCCCATGACCTGAGTAAACCCGGGAACGAACGAACGAACGAACGAAGAAAGTCTAGGGAAAGAATGCGTATCTAGCTAGCTAGAGCTACGCGTCGTCCTCCATTAACGCCCGGGCTCGAGACGATTTGAAAGCGAGCGGCCGTGCAGCCCGTTTGGGGGGGAGACATCCATTCACTTGCAAGCATACAAGGGCACTAGTAGTAATTGCAGGTACTCACAAGGAAATTCATTGTGTGTACCGCCGTGTAGTTATGGAATCGCATTGCTTGCTCTGCTAGTACCACCACAGAGTTACCACAGCCCCCCAACTAATTGCTATCAAAAAGGCTAGCTGGCTCCTGCGGATGCTACAAGTACAACCAACTTTTCTAATTAATATTTCAATCAAGTACCCTCTCCCCCGAGATAAAAAAAAATTGTCCGATGTCAAACTCCAACAAAAAAAGTATCCGCAAGAGCCGTATAAAAGAAGGGCAGTGATCTGCGCCGGTGCGCCGGCCCAACAGTTGGGCCGGTCGAGCCCAGTCCGTCCGATGCACTGCCTCCCGACCGTCAGATCGAGCCCCTTCCGCATCGTCGTCTACCTTCCGTGTCAGATCGAGCAACGGCAAGCGCCACTGGCCACCCCACACCCAGCCATGGGCATCTACCTCGTCGTCATCCCCGTCACCTATCGCCGCTCGCCCTCCCCGTCGCCGCTCGCCAGTTGGAGCACGGGTGCCCCATGGCCCCGCCCCTCTGATGCAGCAAAAAAATGGACCCAGCAAACAAAAATTGACCACTGCCGGTGCCTGGAGTTCGTCACCGTTGCAGCTCCGCCGGGAAGCCACCGCAGTAATCAGTTGCATCAATAGTGAGTTGCCGATTCGAGCTTTTTGTCGCGGTCTCTGGTTGAAGCTTTTCAGAATTATGGTTGAAGCTTTTCAGAATTACGGTTGAAGCTTTTCAGAAATACGGTTGAATCTTTTTGTCGCGGTCTCTGGTTGAAGCTTTTCAGAAATACGGTTGAAGCTTTTCAGAATTACGGTTGAAGCTTTTCAGAAATACGGTTGAATCTTTTTGTCGCGGTCTCTAGTTGAAGCTTTTCAGAATTACGGTTGAAGCTTTTCAGAAATATGGTTGAAGCTTTTCATGTCGACAATTGCAACTTTTTTCGTTGTGTACTCGTGGGGGTGAAGCTTTCTATACTGTTGGTTGAAGCCTTGTATAAAGCGGGTTGAAGCTTTTCAATTCACGGTTGAAGCTTTCCAAGCCGACGGTTGTAGCTTTTTTTCTTTTGTAGTATTCGCATGAAACTTATCTATTTCGTCGGTTGAAGCTTTTTCAAATATAGTTTGAAGCTTTCGCATGAACGGTTGTAGCTTTTTTAGTTGCATGGCAGCTTCCAACTCAGGCTCGCCGGGGCGGGGGA
>NC_041387.1:15336900-15347453 GCF_002162155.2 Triticum dicoccoides
GGGGGGGAGGGAGGGGACCTGCACGGGATTGGGGCTGGCCGGCAGCAGGATCCGAGGGAGGAAGAAGAGGGCCAACAGCGCGCTAGGCTGAGAGAGAAAGGAGGGGATCGGGAGGAAGAAGATAAGGTGGGTCAGGGTGATGCGCGAGGCGTATGATGGGGGGCTCATCGCGTGGCTCGCGAGTGAACGGCCGAATCGTTCGGCCGGCGCACCGCGCTGAAACGTTTCCCTTTATAAAAAGCATGACCAACTTTATAGAGAAAAAACATCAGCATTCACCATACGAAATCAATATCATTAGACGGGCCACTCATTTAATTTTCATATAGTAGCGGCGCGTCGACGGCTCGTTCTGGCGGCGACAATGACTGATCGATGGTTCGTCAACCTCGGCATAATTTTTATTATGTTTAAGGTGTTTTGGGCTTCTAGTGAATTCTTATAATAGATTTGATCATTTTCACCGAAAAATGGAACTTTTGTATTGTATATATCGTCTTTTTTTCATATGAATATAGTCAAACTTTTTTGTAAAGTTTGACTTCAGACAAATATCACATGCGGAGTAAAAAGGACCGGAGGGAGTACTCCATGAAATACTTGCCAAAAACCTAGGGGAGAACATCAGCACTGTACTTCCAAGCCATTGAGGCTGGAGCCGTGGGCCATGAGCCGGACACTACTATGCGCACATCCACCACCACAGTCGGGTGTAAATACGCGCCATTACCATCAGCCATCAGCACCACTCGCTGTCACCGGCCACCAAAGCACCGTCGACTCAAAAACACCAACGATAAAGAAAGAAAGAAAACGAGAGCAAAGCGAAAGGCCCCGGTGAAAAGACAGGCCGTTGCTATTTAAGGGCCACCCCCAGTCCCCCAAAGCGACACACTCCCTGCCTCCCCTCACTCCCCCCACTTCAGCCACTGCCTCCAGCTCGCTCCAGCAATGCCCGCCGCCCCCTCCTCCTCCCCGCTGCCCCCGAACGCTTCCTGAGCTCACCGCCGCCGCCATGGAGCTCGGCCAGGTGCTGGGCTTCGCGCCGCCGGCGACCAAGGACGCGAGATCCGGCGGCGGCTTCGCCCAGGCCGCCGCCGCCCCCTGCCCCTACCCCTCCCCCTTCCTCGACGAGCAGAAGATGCTCAGCTTCTCCAAGGCCGCCGCTCCTCCATCGTCAGGTCTTTTCTTGGATCCGCTCCTCCCTCTTCCACACACTTTATTTTTCGCACGATCTTCGCTCGATCTGTTCTCTGCAAGCCATGATAGATGTGCAGCGCTCTGGCGTTCGACTGTTCCAATGTTCAAAAATAAAAGGAAAAAAAGTCAAAAGCAGCACTTGATGAGCTCTCACCGGCTCGATTCATGGCCATGGGGATTTGCTCGAATCTACCCACTCACCGGGCCCCTCCTCCGCAGCCAAGGCTGCTCCATTCCATTGCTTCTTTTCACCGCTTTATCTGCACTTTTGTCTTGACCCGGCGCCTGCAATAATAAAAATAAGAAACAAATAAATAACCATACGCATGGATATTTTATTTTCAAGATAAGGCTGCAGCTTCTCTGAGCATTTGCTCATGCTGAATGATTTCTTTTCTTTCTTTTTTTATATCTACCAGGTATGGATTTCGGGAGGTCAAATGAGCAGAGGCTGCTGCTGGCCAGGAGCAAGATGCCCTTCACACCTTCGCAGTGGATGGAGCTGGAGCACCAGGCCCTCATATACAAGTACCTCAACGCGAAGGCCCCCATACCCTCCGGCCTGCTCATCTCCATCAGCAAGAGCTTCAGACCCTCCTCCGATAGAAGTAAGCATCCTGCCAAAAAAACATGTACCCACATCTCATTTATATTTCACCGAGGTACAAATGCAACAGATACGACTGCCTGTAAATGTGATGCAGTAAAAGATCTGTCTTGATGGGAATGCGAGAAAAAAGTAGTGTCTGTCCTGCACGTGATATTTAAAAGCATGTCAGCAAATATTGTTTTTTGCATATTTGCAAGTATTTCTAAATAAGAATATAGTATCAGGCAGTAGACATGACACAAATGCTGCATTTAAGATGCTGCCTCAGCTATCCTATTTAGATTTAGTCACCAAGCAAGTTAACATATGTATCAAGCACAACGTTAATACTATCTACCACTCCCTCCGTATCAAAATATAAGACGATTTTGTTAGCTAGCATACTTGGTTACAAGACTGTAAATGCAAGCAGAGCATGACTTGCTTCCCTGTAATGCAGTGCCCTGGAGGCCTGTCTACCAAGGGTTCACCAATGCAGATTCTGACCCGGAGCCTGGAAGATGCCGTCGAACAGACGGCAAGAAATGGCGGTGCTCAAAGGAGGCGATGGCCGAGCACAAGTATTGTGAGCGGCACATCAATAGGAACCGCCATCGTTCAAGAAAGCCTGTGGAAAACCAAACAAGGAAGAACGCCAAGGAGACACCTGATGCTGGCTCGTTATCGGCCGCTGTCTCACATGGTGGCTGTAATAAGAAAGCAAAAGCTGGTGATGAACTGAAGCCAGGGAGCGTCAGCTATTGGACAGATAATTTAAACAGGTTTGTATGCACTGAATCTTAGTTTCTTATATGGATCAGAACTGTTTCACAGCTATGGAGTGACTGAAAAAAATGCAACTGCTAAGTTAGGGAGGCAAAGAAACAAGCAAAAACATTTAAATTTTATTGCAAGGTCATAATTTCGATTTAACACTTGTACTCATTTGCAGGGCAATGGTGAGCAAAGCCAGGGGAAGCAACCCTGAAGATGGCAACAGTGCTCCACTCCTGAATTCTACTAATCAACAACACACATTGTCCTTGTTCTCTCAACTGAAGCAACAGAGCAAACCAGATAAGTTCAGCCCGGCAGTCGATAGTGAATCGATCTCCTCAAATACAGTGTTGAAGCCTTGGGAAAGAAGCAACCAGCAGAGCAGCAAGGACGTTTCTTCCACGACGCTCCATGATCGCGGGTGCCTTCAATCAGTCCTTCAAGATTTCAGCATGCATAAGAATGAGTCTCAGAAAATCAATGCTTCAGTGCCATCAACTTTCTATTCATCTACAGAAGGTCGACACATCAGCTGCCTTGCATCTAACATGATGCAAGTGCAGGAGGATTGCATCTCAAGCTCTTGGGAGATACCTCAAGGTGGGCCTTTAGGTGAAATCCTAACAAACTCCAAGAACACTGATGACTTGACCAATAAGTGTGAATCAAGATCATATGGTTGGTTACTGAGTCTTGATGAACATGAAATGTGAGCTCGGGAGAGCTAGACATGGCAAAATTCACCATGGAAGGGAACAATGCTGATGGAAGCAGGATGAAGTAGCTTAGATGTGTGACCCATCCATGCTTGTTCTTCTCTCCATATTTTCAATCTTCTGTTTTGTAATATCCAGTAGTTGCAACTTTTAGTGTTTAGGAATCTGGCTCTATCCTAAAATATTATGGCTTGCCTTGTATCAAGCTTATTAGCTACATCTTTTAACAGGTAAACTATAAGGATTCATTTCTTCATATCCATCCAGTAGTTTCATGGAACTTTTCTGAAATTATTTGAGCCCATAACACCAATGGTTCTGTTTGTCAATGTCCAAGACCATAACTGGCAACTCTTCAGAAGGAATAACATATATTGGAATAATCATATAACAAGAAGATGAATATCAATTCAAATCGTCCTGACAAACATCGAGGCATCGAGGGCCATCTGCAGGTTATATGAGCCCAGTAATCATAGTACAATTATACAGTCAATTTTCTGACAGTTTATCATCTCTGGTATGGTTCAAAAGAATGAACCCATGTCTGGTATGGTGATGGCCCTTAAATTTGATATACTCCTGTATTGATTATGTTCAGGACACGATTGATACAGTGAGTATTACAACATAGATGCTTATCAATAGGACATCCGGCAGATAAGAACAGTATCCAGCTAGCTACCTATGCAGGATCATACAGCCTCTCGTGGGCCGAAGTTATTCGATTTTGCCAGTTTCTCATTATGAAGCAAGTTCCTGAAAAAGCCTTTTTCTTCATTGTGCCCGTAGGGAAATATCAATCATAAGAACAATTTTGATCTCAGTCACACATGAAAATGCAAAGTGAATATGATGAAGTGATCATATCCGCCTAATCTAGTTTGCAAATGCATGAGAATCAATAAATATACAGGGTTGAAATGAGTGCCTTTAATAGTCAGTTAATCAGAAACAAAACCTGGGCAAACCAAACTGAAATAGTACAAAAGGTTTAGCACACAGGAGCACACCAAGAAGAAGCAACATTGGCTCAGATACGCACAAAGCTCGTCAAATCAAATAAAGTATCAGCACCGAGATACAGAATATCTCTGCTAGACAAGAACACTAGAAGCAAATAAAAAGGACATCACAACTGAAGATGCCAAACTGAGTTTACACACCGAAAAATACAAAAACCGAGCTAACACACTACAAAGCACAAAGGCATATTTGCATATGTCGAAGGCAGGCCTAACCCGAAGTCCAACCATATTCATGGAACAAGGGCTATCTTGCGTTGCATCAGTATGGGAGTAACTGAAGCCAATAGCTATCAAGAAGCAATGGCTTGCCAAAATTGTGGAACTCCCATGAAGAATCATTGGTGATGTTACATAAACCACAATAGATACTGGAGAATGCAAAATCGATATGCTAGTTCGTCTAATACACAGTTGTCACCTAAAATACAAGAACAAATAATTGAGACCAAAAAAACTTAACAAGGTAGGAGAGAATGAAACTTAAAAAACTGTACCGAACAAGTGCTCCGGCTCAGACACGCACAAATAAAGTCATCAGTTTTGGTCCTTAACTGAAATTAAGGTATGAAGAAGAGGGTGCTTGCATACGTTTTAGTGCCATGACTAAAAATAGTCGGACTAAAACTTGCTAGCCTCACTCATGCTTGGATACAAATACTAAATAGACTAAAATCGAGTTAATGAGCATTTATTATCCTCCAAACCCTCCAATCCAGAACTCGCATGTGTTAAAGAAGAGGAGTTAAATGAGGAGAGAGAGGACTAATCCACATTTTAGTAGGGTTCCCCTGACTAAAAATTTTTAGTCTCAAGACTAGTTCTAGCCTCTCTTTAGTCAGGGGTGATTGGAACTTTAGCCTCTAAAAGAGACTAGTTTTAGTCAGACTAAAAATAGTCCCTTGGATCCAAGCATGCTCGAAGTAATCTTGTTGTCATCACAGCCACGCAAACTAGTTCCTCTAATACACAATTATCGTCACCTAAAACACAGACCAGAAAATTGAGACGAAAATAAACTTAAGAAGGTAGGACAGAATCGAACTTAAGCGACTGTACAGACAAACAGGTGTGCCGGCTCAGACACGCACAAATAAAGCCATCAGATTTGGTATTAACTGAAATTAAGTTATGAGCAAGTAATCTAGTTGTCATCACAGCCTCCCAAACTAGTTCCTCTAATACACAATTGTCGCGTAAAATGCAAGAAACAAAATCTGAGACGAAAATCAGCTTAAGAAGGTAGAAGAGAATCAAACTTATACAACTGCACAGAGAAACAAGTGCGCCGGCTCAGACACGCACAAATAAAGTCATCAGGTTTGGTCCTTAACTGAAATTAAGGTATGAAGAAGTAATCTTGTTGTCATCACAGCCATGCAAAACTAGTTCCTCTAATACACAATTGCACCTAAAATACAAGAGCAAAAATCAAAACAAAACCAACATAAGATGGTAGAAGAGAACCAAATTTAAACAACTGCACTGCATACACAAACAAGTGTACCGGCTCAGACACGCACAAATAAAGTCATCAGATTTGGTCCTCAACTGAAATTAAGGTATGAACAAGTAATCTTGTTGTCATCACAGCCACGCAAACTAGTTCCTTCAATACACAATTGTCGCCTAAAATACAGAAAACAAAATCTGTGATGAAAATCAGATTAAGAAGGTAGGACAGAATCACTTAAACAACTGCGCAGACAAACAAGTGTACCGGCTCAGACACGCACAAATAAAGTCATCAGATTTGGTCCTTAACTGAAATTAAGGTATGAAGAAGTTATCTTATTGTCATCACAGCCAGGCAAACCAGTTCCTCTATTACACAATTTTCTCACCTAAAACACAAGAACAAAAATCATGACAAAAACCAACGTTACAAGGTACTCCCTCCGCTCACAAATATAAGATGATCTATTTTTTTTTTCTAAAACGGATGTATATACACACGTTTAGTGGGTTTGTTCACCCATTTCAGTCCGTATGTAGTCCACATTGAAATTTCCAAAACAACTTATATTTGCGAACGGAGGGAGTAGAACTAGAAGAGAACCAAATTTAAACAAGTGCACTGCACAGACAAACAAGTGCACCGGCTCAGACATGCACAAATAAAGTCATCAGATTTGGTCCTTAACTGAAATTAAATTATGAACAAATAATCTAGTTGTCATCACAGCCACAGCCAGGCAAGCTAGTTCGTCTAATACACAATTGTTGCCTAAAATACAAGAACAAAAATCCAGACAAACCAACGTAAGAAGGTAGAAAAGCACCAGATTTAAACAGCTGCACTCAAGACACAAACAAGTGCACCGGCTCAGACACGCACAAATAAAGTCATCAGATTTGGTCCTTAACTGAAATTAAGGTATGAAGAAATAATCTAGTTGTCATCACAGCCAGGCAAGCTAGTTCCTCTAATACACAATTGTTGCCTAAAATACAAGAACAAAAATCCAGACAACCAACGTAAGAAGGTAGAAAAGAACAAGACTGAAACAGCTGCACTGCGCAGACAAACAAGTGCACCAGCTCAGACACGCACAAATAAAGTCATCAGGTTTGGTCCTTAACTGAAATTAAGTTATGAACAAGTAATCTAGTTGTCATCACAGCCACGCAAACTAGTTGCTACAATACACAATTGTCACCATAAGAAGGTACTGTATAAGAGAACCAAACTTAAACAACTGCACTCCATGAAAAAAAAACAAGTGCAGAGGCTCAGACACGCACAAATGAAGTCATCAGCTTTGCTCCTTAACTGAAATTAAGGTATGAGGAAGTAATCTTGTTGTCATCACAGCCAGCAAGTAACAATTGTCAGCAAGGATCCTAAAAAAGATGGAGAAATCATATACGCAGGCCTGACAGTACTGCAGACACTGGAGCAATAAACTTATCAGCGCGCGAGGGAATCTATTTCTCGGGCTATGGCTATTAGAGCCGCAACTTAATCTGGGAGTAACTGGAAGAGAAAACCAATTATGGCCATCGAATCTGGAAGCTACAGCTCGTGAAAATGACCCCCGACTCCTGTAAAACCGTAGAAATATTACGAAGAAGATGGGGGAAAGATAACGAAATCGCCGCACGAACGATCCGTCGGGCTGCGGCGGCTCGAGATGCCATCCCTATTGGGCGCGTGCTTAATGATCGGGGGAAAAGAAAATTCACAATCAATTTTGCGGAGATCGACGAGGCTACAATCGAGGCCGACGGAAATTGCAGAGGGGCGGGGAAAATTCGGCAGAAATTTGTGTATCCCTGGTCGAATCAGGGGGGAGATCTGGTCAGATCTGGTAGCTGCTGATTCAGTTGGGGGTAACTGCAGGTCTGACAGTAGAGCAGTGGGAACCCTAGTCGGCTAAGCTTGTCTTTGGCCTGTTAAAAGACTGGACCAAGCTGTTGTTAGTTAACTCTTGCTTTTTCTTCGGCCCATTTTCACAAGGCTCTTTTTTTGGGGTCCATTTTAACCCAGAGGTCCCAAAGCTTAGACCAGATTACAATGGGGTACACGAGAGAAAAAGTAGATTTACTCTGGTCATCGTATTTCATGAGAATAAAATTTACTCTCTTTTTTTGCAGTACCACGAGGTTTATTTTTGCGGGAAATTTTCTATCTATTCATCTTCATGGCAGTACGCCAACATCAGAAATAATAAAAATTACATCCAGATTCGTAGACCACCAATAGTGACAACTACAAGCATTGAAGCGAACAAAGGCGCGCCGCCGTCGTCGCCCCTCCCTCACCGTAGTTGGGCATAACTTGTTGTAGTAAACAGTCGGGAAGTCCTCGTGCTAAGGCTCCATAGGACTAACACACCATAACAGCAACCGCCGCCGATGTAGAGAAGTTTAAATCGGAAGGATCCAACTCGAAGACACATCAACAAAGGCCGAATCCGAGCAGATCCACCAAAGACAACCACTGATCGAATCATGCGAGATATGTCGGAGACACACCTCCACACGCCCTCCGACAGTGCTAGACACACAACCGGGACGGGGGCTTGGCGGGGAGAACCTTATTCCATCTTTAATAAGTCGCCACCGTTACATCTTCTTTAGTAGGACACAAACCCTAATAAAACTTGAAGAAGCACCTACAAACGGAGCCTTCCTGCCGGCAAGGGCCGAGATCCACCACACACCCATGGCCCTAAGGCCACAAGAGACGTGGCAGATCGGCGGCGCCGCCGACAGGAGGTAGAAACCCTAGCCGCCTTCCCTTGGAGGAGAGACTCGTATTTTGTTTGATGCTACCATGAGGTTAGAGAGTTTCTGTCTCGCAGATCCGATTTATTCATATCTGGTGAGTTTATATTAGTGTGTCGATTTTTTTATTAGTTTGATTCTTTATGGAGTTGAAATCTTTCATCGACACCATAATGAAGATATTATGATCTGACGGCCTGCATTTCTGGGGTATCATCCCCGGCCCAACTCTATTCATTGATCAAGACTTCTCATCTTTTTTTATGCGCGACTCAATGCGCTTTCAAAAACCATTGTTGGTAATGTTCATGTAGGTGAAAGACTAACAACATCATTGCTCCAGTCCATTTGCGGCCTCTTTATTGAAGTCTTGGAGTACTTCCTCTAGCAAAGATTGATATAGCAAAGAAGGTGTTTCCAAGAGATTTCATTATAATTATTAGGCATAGGAATTACTTTGTATTTTCTTGGATCTTACATCAAAATCACTGTACATGTATTTGTTATGACTATTATATTTTCTTGGATCTTACAACGAAATCAGTGCGTCTGTAATTGTTATGAGTAAGAATAAAATTACAGGTGTTTCTAGAAAAAAAGGTAGAGTAACAATAGGGGTGTGTCCGCTCGGGGACGCACGGGCATCTGCCCAAGTGGTGCCTCGAGACGTTGTCATGTGTCGCATGCTGGCACACCAGCGAGAACATGTTTTTTGATTTTGCGTGGACTTTTGGGATTTGGGTTTTTTTCTCTGATTTTATGGGCTTTCAGATTTTGCTTGAATTTTCATAGGTTTTCGATTTGTGTCTAGTAGAAGCGTGTGCTTTCGCGTGAAGAACGGTTGTGCTTCTTGTGTGAAAATCACAATTGTGCTTCCCGATGAAGCGTAGTTGTGCTTCCCTAAAAGCGAAACACTTTCACGTGAAGCACATTTTGTAGTTCCGCGTGAAGCTCAATAGTGCTTCGCCGAAAAAGTGAAGCATGGAAATAGCATTCTAACCAATGATAACTTGTTGAAGAGGGGTTGGATAGGAAATGACCAGTGCCATTTTTGTCGCTGTAAAGAAAGTATTGATCACTTTTTTTTAATGTGCTCAAGCGGAATTGGTTTAGCAAGTGGTGATGTGTGCTTTTGGTATTTCAAAAGCCCCAACTAAGCTCAGTGATTTGGTGGATGACTGAATTAAAGTATTGCCAGAGATTAGAGAAAACATTACGTGGAAGGGTCACCATTCGCTGACCATTTGGAAAACTAAACAATAATACTTGTCTTTCTTTTTGCGGGGGAACAATAATACTTCTCTTGACAAGAATTTTTCTAACAATCCTGCTACAGTGGTGCATCATTTGTGATATTATCTAAATGCTTGGAGTATTTTGCAGAAAAGGGGACATATCTGATGCAACGATGAATTTGGTACTACCGGTGCACCGATCTCCGTATCTCAATTTATAAACATTGAAAAATTTATGAGGGTGTAAGTATGACACATATCTACCTTAATATAAAATTTTAGATTCAAATTTAACGTACATAATTAGAAACGAAAAAGGCAAATCATGCTGTGAATAGTACCTAATGCAACCTGGGCCTTGAATTCAGCACATTTTCTATATCATCGGTGAATTTGTCTTTTTTGTTTCTAATGATGTGCTTTCAATTAGGATCTCAAAATTTGTAGTACAACAGATTCTTGTTGCTAGTACAACATATTTTTTGTTCAGAATGTTTTGACATTCATAAATTGGATATTATTAACTTGGTGCACCCACATCATTGTCCATGAACTGGTCCCCTGGTCTGCTGACGAATGCGGTGTCCGGTTTACGGGCCAGCGTTGGAGATGCCTTAACAACAGGGGCAGTCAGTGGTGAATCTCAGGGGAGTGCTTCGACATGCTCCAGCCCCGCTCCAATTTTTTTAAATTGCTAGTATTCAATGCAGCCTTGTATCAAAATTTAAACCTTATTTGAACTAAAAACTGAGAGTCTGTGGTTTTTTGTTCACAATGTTAA
>NC_041387.1:15347697-15363619 GCF_002162155.2 Triticum dicoccoides
CGGTAGGGATGCAGCGGAAGCTCGGGGCTGCAAGAGGTGTACCAAACTTTTGTCACGTGTCACATGCTGGGCGCACCAGCGAGAGCAAGTTTTTTGATTTTTCATGTTTTCTTAGGATTTGGGGTTCTCTAACTTTTATGGGCTTTCGGATTTGCTTGAATTTTCCTAGATTTTCTTTTTGTTTCTATCTTTACAATTTCATTCATAAAAATGGGTATTATGTTGTACGGTGATAACCCACAAGTATAGGGGATCGCAACAGCTTTCGAGAGTAGAGTATTCAACCCAAATTTATTGATTCGACATAAAGGGAGCCAAAGAATATTCTTGAGTATTAGCAGTTGAGTTGTCAATTCAACCACACCTGGATAACTTAGTATCTGCAGCAAAGTATTTAGTAGCAAAAGAGGTATGATAATAATATTGGGGAACGTAGTAATTTCAAAAAAATTCCTACGCACATGCAAGATCATGGTGATGTATAGCAACGAGAGGGGAGAGTGTGTCCACGTACCCTCGTAGACCGAAAGCGGAAGCGTTAGCACAACGCGGTTGATGTAGTCGTACGTCTTCAGGGCCCGACCGATCAAGCACCGAAACTACGTCACCTCCGAGTTCTAGCACACGTTCAGCTCGATGACGTCCCTCGAACTCCGATCCAGCCGAGTGTCGAGGGAGAGTTCCGTCAGCACGACGGTGTGGTGACGATCTTGATGTTCTACCGTCGCAGGGCTTCGCCTAAGCACCGCTACGGTATTATCGAGGTGGACTATGGTGGAGGGGGGCACCGACACGGCTAAGATATCCAAGGGATCAATTATTGTTGTGTCTAGAGGTGCCCCCCTGCCCCCGTATATAAAGGAGCAAGGGGGAGGGAGCGGCCGGCCTAGGAGGGGGCGCGCCATGGGGAGTCCTACTCCCACCGGGAGTAGGATTCCCCCCCTTCCAAGTAGTAGGAGTAGGAGTTAAGGAAAGGGGGAAGAGAAGAGAAGGAAGGAGGGGGCGCGGCCCCTCCCCCTAGTCTAATTCGGACTAGGCCTTGGGGGGGGGGGCGCCCAGCCTCTCCTCTCTCTTTCCCCTAAAGCCCAATAAGGCCCATATACTCCCCGGCGAATTCCCGTAACTCTCCGGTACTCCGAAAAATACCCGAATCACTCGGAACCTTTCCGAACTCCGAATATAGTCGTCCAATATATCGATCTTTACGTCTCGGCCATTTCGAGACTCCTCGTCATGTACCCGATCTCATCCGGGACTCCGAACTCCTTTGGTACATCAAAACTCATAAACTCATAATTTAACTGTCATCGAAACCTTAAGCGTGCGGACCCTACGGGTTCGAGAACAATGTAGACATGACCGAGACACGTCTCCGGTCAATAACCAATAGCGGAACCTGGATGCTCATATTGGTTCCCACATATTCTACGAAGATTTTTATTGGTCAGACCGCATAACAACATACGTTGTTCCCTTTGTCATCGGTATGTTACTTGCCCGAGATTCGATCGTCGGTATCTCAATACCTAGTTCAATCTCGTTACCGGCAAGTCTCTTTACTCGTTCCGTAATACATCATATTGCAACTAACTCATTAGTTGCAATGCTTGCAAGGCTTAAGTGATGTGCATTATCGAGAGGGCCCAGAGATACCTCTCCGACAATCGGAGTGACAAATCCTAATCTCGAAATACACCAACCCAACAAGTACCTTTGGAGACACCTGTAGAGCACCTTTATAATCACCCAGTTACGTTGTGATGTTTGGTAGCACACAAAGTGTTCCTTCGGTAAATGGGAGTTGCATAATCTCATAGTCATAGGAACATGTATAAGTCATGAAGAAAGCAATAGCAATATACTAAACGATCGGGTGCTATGCTAACGGAATGGGTCAAGTCAATCACATCATTCTCCTAATGATGTGATCTCGTTAATCAAATGACAACTCTTTGTCCATGGCTAGGAAACATAACCATCTTTGATTAATGAGCTAGTCAAGTAGAGGCATACTAGTGACACTCAATTTGTCTATGTATTCACACATGTATTATGTTTCCGGTTAATACAATTCTAGCATGAATAATAAACATTTATCATGAAATAAGGAAATAAATAATAACTTTATTATTGCCTCTAGGGCATATTTCATTCAAATAATAGTAGCGGTAGCAAAGTAAAGATAAATGTTTTTGGGTTTTTGTATTAGTTGTAACAGTAGCAACGGAAAAGTAAATAAGCGAAGAACAATATGTGAAAAGCTCGTAGGCAATGGATCAATGATGGATAATTATGCCGGATGCGGTTCCTCATGCAATAGGATGATATAGAACTAGCTCCAATTCATCAATGTAATGTAGGCATGTATTCCGTAAATAGTCATACGTGCTTATGGAAAAGAACTTGCATGACATCTTTTGTCCTACCCTCCCGTGTTCAGCGGGGTCCTTACGGAAATTAAGGGATATTAAGGCCTCCTTTTAATAGAGAACCGGACCAAAGCATTAACACATAGTGAATACATGAACTCCTCAAACTACGGTCATCACCGAGAAGTATCCCGATTATTATCACTTCGGGGTTGTAGGATCATAACACATAATAGGTGACTATAGACTTGCAAGATAGGATCAAGAACTCACATATATTCATGAAAACATAATAGGTTCAGATCTGAAATCATGGCACTCGGGCCCTAGTGACAAGCATTAAGCATAACAAAGTCATAGCAACATCAATCTCAGAACATAGTGGATACTAGGGATCAAACCCTAACAAAACTAACTGGATTACATGGTAAATCTCATCCAACCCATCACCGTCCAGCAAGCCTACGATGGAATTACTCATGCACGGCGGTGAGCATCATGAAATTGGTGATGGAGGATGGTTGATGATGACGACGGCGACGAATCCCCCTATCCGGAGCCCCGAACGGACTCCAAATCAGCCCTCCCGAGAGAGATTAGGGCTTGGCGGCGGCTCTGTGTCATGAAACGCGATGAAACTTTCTCTCTGATTTTTTTTCTCCCCGAGACGGTATATATGGAGTTGGAGTTGAGGTCGGCAGGTGTCCAGGGGGCCCACGAGATAGGAGGGCGCGCCCTAGGGGGGCGCGCCCCCCTGTCTCGTGGACAGCCCGTGGGCCCCCCTGGCCTTGATTCTTTCGCCAAAAATTCTTATTAATTCTGAAAAGTGCCTCCGTGAATTTCCAGGACATTCCGAGAACTTTTCTTTTCTACACATAAAACAACATCATGGCAGTTCTGCTGAAAACAGCGTCAGTCCGGGTTAGTTTCGTTCAAATCATGCAAGTTAGAGTCCAAAACAAGGGCAAAAGTGTTTGGAAAAGTAGATACATTGGAGACGTATGAACTCCCCCAAGCTTAAACCTTTGCTTGTCCTCAAGCAATTCAGTTGATAAACTGAAAGTGATAAAGAAAAACTTTTACAAACTCTGTTTGCTCTTGTTGTTGTAACATGAAAAGCCAACATTCAAGTTTCAGCAAATATTATGAACTAACCATACTAACAATAACACATAGGTCTCACAATTACTCATATCAATAACATAATCAGCTAGCGAGCTATAATAATAAAACTCGGATGACAACACTTTCTCAGAATAATCATAACATGACATAACAAAATGGTATCTCGCTAGCCCTTTCTGAGACCGCAAAATATAAATGCAGAGCACCTTTAAAGATCAAGGACTGACTAAACATTGTAATTCATGGTAAAAGAGATCTAGTCAAGTCATACCCAATACAAACCAATAATAATGAATGCAAATGACAGTGTGCTCTCCAGCGGGTGCTTTTAATAAGAAGGGTGATGACTCAACATAAAAGTAAATAGATAGGCCCTTCGCAGAGGGAAGCAAGGATTTGTAGAGGTGCCAGAGCTCGATTTTAAAATAGAGATTGAATAACATTTTGAGCGGCATACTTTTGCTGTCAACGCAACAACTATGAGATGGTTGTATCTTCCATACTACATGCATTATAGGCAGTTCCCAAACAGAATGGTAAAGGTTTATACTCCCCCAACCACCAACAAGCATCAATCCATGGCTTGCTCGAAACAACGAGTGCCTCCAACATACAACAACCCTGGGGGGTTTTGTTTAATTATTTTGATTTGCTTTGATCTTTTTGGATCATGGGACTGGGCATCCCGGTTACCCGCCCTTTCTCGTGAATGAGGAGCGGATTCCACTCCTCTTGAGAATAACCCACCTAGCATGGAAGATATAGGCAGCCCTAGTTGAAACATGAGCTGCTCGAGCATACAAAACAGAATTTCATTTGAAGGTTTAGAGTTTGGCGCATGCAAATTTACTTGGAACGGCAGGTAAATATCGCATATAGGTAGGTATGGTGGACTCATATGGAACAACTTTGGGGTTTATGGAGTTTGGATGCACAAGCAGTATTCCCGCTTAATACAGGTGAAGGCTAGCAAAGACTGGGAAGCGACCAACTGAGAGAGCGACAATAGTTGTAAACATGCATTAAAATTAATTCACACCGAGTACAAGCATGAGTAGGATATTATCTACCATGAACATAAATACCATGAAGGCTATGTTGATTGGATTCAACTACATGCGTGAACATGTGTCAAGTCGAGTCACTCAATTCATTCAAAGGGGGATACCATCCCATCATACCACATCATAATCATTCTAATAAAATGTTGGCACGCAAGGTAAACCATTATAACTCACTAGTCGTCAACCCGTGCATCCGCACGGGCTAGCAATTAAAAAAACATGAATTGTAAAATAAAGTTAATAATATTCATTACTGCATGAGATGTTATATAAATAAATAATAAGAAACTATATTCTTCTTAATTGATCATTTTTCCATAGCCAAGAAAATGAATCATGAAGGTGAGCATTGAAAATCACAGTTCCTTGAATTGGAACAGGATGCTGGGCAGCATATTGGAATCTACTCCGAGGTCTACATCGTACTGCAAAATATTGATAGCGACCAAAATTATATTAATGAAGCCATTGTACAATTGAGTCAAGTACTTTTTTTATCTAAAAAATTGGCAGCTGTCTTAAACAGAAAATATACATATGCGCACTCTGCAGTACATTTTTATTTTTCAGTATTTTGGAACATATAGTACGGAACCAATAGATATACTAAAAACCAATGAACCAAACTTACTTAATTGCCCATTAGAAAGAAAGGATAATTTTATGGCTTTACCATCTGAAATCTCTATATATTTAGAACCTCTAATAATTTAGCCTACAGTTCGGTATCATGGAAGAATCTAGACGCAACCATATTACGGAGGACAATATTTCGCTCGAAACATGTCGAGACCACATCTAAACAATGCAACTGCATTGGTTTAATTCATATGAGAAGTATTTTCACACCAAGCTCGACATAATGAAATCCTAGGCACCTATTACAGAGAAAAAAACGAGAGCTAGCCATTATGAAAGAACATAAAGGAATAAATCATGTTATTTATGAATTCAGATCGAACTTTATGTTTTTTTTGCAGAACAGACACCTTAAAATTTGCATTTGGAATAAGTGTAAAGCTTAAATGTAATTAGTAATTAGTGATATGTACTTGCTTAGTTGCATCTATTATAATATTGAATGCTACATATCATGCATGATAAAACACAATAGAAGGTGTTTGATTGTGGATAAATTATCCAATGACAATGGGTTGACTGATAATTGGAAAAAAATACATCATCAGGATTTGCCAAAAAAGAGGTGGACTTTTTTGAAAAATAAAGCTAGCTCAATATTAGCCTCATGATAGATGTATCCCAAGTTGGCTGACAACTTTACGAAAATTGGTCAAATCCCATGTTTCCATTCATCTCTATTATTTCAGGGAACATGGATAATATAGATACCGTACACACTGACCCAGTATGAAAGTACTAATCAAATGAAAAAATGAGGACACCTAAATTTTGCTAACTACGTACATATAATGAAATGAGCAAATGTACCATCATCTAATGCACGAACCACTGGAGAGAGATAATTCAACATTAATTTTTTTTCTGCCAAACAATATTTAACCTTGATAGTTCAGCATTAATTATTTATATGTCCCCGTAGCTAATCCAAAAACAAAATATATTTACGCACGTAGTGAACCTTAGTAAGCCTCTAAATGTACAGACTACATATGAGATGAAGAATAGCTGAGAAACACTGGTCAAACAACAACTAATAGAAGAAAGTAATCCAAATCTAGAAACATGCTATTGAGAGACAGAGAGAAGTGAATGTTCAAACATGAAAGTATAACGATGATTTTCTTTATTCTTTTCATTTTGTGCCAATGGACAAACTCTTGGTCGCTTCTTCGGATTGATTCCTTTCTAATTAATACTGTAGAAAGAAAAATAGGCAACTACTATTGTTGTCTTACAATATAGAAGTATCAAAGAAAATCATCTCCAAACCTAATAACTAAGATCTTTGTATTTCTCAAAATAGTTTTACTGTGCAAGCAATGATATCGGTCCTTAATTTCTGCTCATCGCCTTACCTCAATATACATGAAGAAATAACACCATCAATACCTTGATCAAATATCTACATAAGTCTGTAATATCAAAAGCATGTGCAAATAGAAACTTAAGAAACTGACTATGATTATTAGAATTTATATATTTTTCGTAACCATGCTGGAAGAGATTATGTTCCAGTAACTAAGGAAGCGACGCTACCTGATCTTCGAATCTTTTGGACCACGTTTTGCTTGATCCATTATTCAGAAAAAACCATAGTATGAAGGGAATGCATATATCAACACCTGAATAGTGCTATTGTTCTTGCTAATATGTTACAAATATAAGGGAAATATGAAGCTAGAAATACTATTTTCGTCACTCCATGTGTGTTTGAGCATAACATCACTGATGAGATATATATTTGGATATCCAAAGAAGTAACACGTACACCATGCATACATTGAGATATATCTGTAGAAGTTGTTTTCATCTTCTTGCATCAACCATGATCGGTCAAGCACAGAGATCAATCTCCTCGTCCTGCTCAGATATATGGCCAATGTTAGACACCATGGCCAGTCGCCAGATGCTGCGAGCTAGAGGAAGCCACCTACTGAAATAAAAACTGCAGCTTCCTTGTCCCTTAATGTCTTACATAAAAAATACTACAATCACTAGAGATTTTTATGAATTAAGAGAATATTGCCTCATTATGATCTGTTGTGTATAATTAGAACTTCTTGTGGGTAAAAAAAAAACAGAGGTTGGGATAAGGAAAAGCTGAACTTAAAAACTGTACGTGAGTTCATAGATAGCTGTACATACCTTGATGGATAGATTAGATGGCAATTCTTTACTGTTGATCACGCCAAGGATCAGGTTCAGGGCCACCGGTGCTATGTATTCCACTGTAGCCGTGAAGAGCAGACCTCCAAAGGTGCTCGATGCTCTCTGCAGCGTGCTGCATGTGCATCGCTAAGTTCAGTTACCGCCAACAACGGCGCCGACAGATGGTGGCGAAAGGAGATCAGCACTCCAATAATCCAGTTCTCCTCTAGGTTTCGCTTTGAGACATAGTGGATCAAGCGGAGGTGGGAGATGATCCAGATAAAACGGAATAGGGTGGACGCTGGGTTGCTGGCCGCGAAGGGCTTGGTGGTTGACTGTACATGAAAGACTTAGTTCCACATTAGTAACAAACATACTATGTACTGAAGAAGATTACATGGAAAGTCCACAATGTACGTACATCATAGTGCTTAATGTTCTGAGGAGAACTCTTCTATTGGAATTCATGTCTTGGAAAAGAACAATTCATCGAACACTTTGAATGCATTGCCAAATAGAAAGAATTAGATTGGATTGAGACTGATAGAGGAAGGGACCTGGGGAATAAAAGTACTATATGTTGTTGGCTGGACCTGGACTTAGTATCGCATCACCAGGTCGATCTCGCCATAGTAGAAATCGGCTGGACATGCCCAAGTCCGGCCACGTGCAAGACATGTGTGTGGTGCTGGTGCATGTCTCACCATGTAGCTGGTCCGATGCTTGCACCAGACATATCATCTTTCTCTGCGCCTCCATGGTTCGGCCCCGACCAGACGACCGCATCTCCTTCCTCTTCCTAAAAGTGTCAGATTTCACGATGGTGGGAAGACAAAACAAAGCTGCCTCACATCTATCAAATGGCGGTCGTGCATCTTGCAAAGGGTGACCCTGGGCTGCCGTGAGGAATTCATGGTGGCGAGAAGCAAACTACAGCAGTCCCGCATCAAGAGAAAGAAGATGCAACAGCCACGCGACAGAGAAGCAACGATCTGGGAGAGGCGGCCATAGTTTTCTTGTGGAATATATTCATGGTCGTCGTCTAGATGAGGCTGCCTTCGTTCTTCTATACGAGGCGGCCATAGATCACCAGGGAATTCAGAAGATAGGGGGAGGTCGGGCTCTGCCTGAGAGTTCCAGCCAAACATGCTTGACCTTTTTTTTAGGGACAAACACGCTTGACCTAACATGATCAGACGGTTCACCTTGTAAAATCTTAGATGTTTTTTTCTAGATCAAACGCAGAGGCCTATATGGTGCGTCATTAAGCCATAAAAGAGTTGCATTGGTTAATCCAGACCGTAATAACTTGGTCCCACCGAGATTAACCGCTCCTATTTACTAATTAACGTGGTAATTTCTTGGGAGTCTGTAATTAGTATAGGCATAGATATAGATAGATAGATATAGATAGCTAATCAAGCATGGCACAAGCAACTATAATCTCTAAATGTCATTGCAAATATGTTTACTTCACAATAGCTGACTCAGGAACGATGAATCATCATATTTACAAAAACAAGAGAGGTCGAGTTCATACCAGTTTTTCTCATCCCAATAAGTCCACCATATATCATCATTATTGCCTTTCACTTGCACGACCGAACGATGTGTATAATAATAAGAGTGCACGTGCGTTGGACTAAGCTGGAACCTGCAAGCATTCAACTCAAGAGAGAAGACAAGAAATATGGGCTCTAAGTTAAATAAACAATTATGCATATAAGAGCCACTAAGCATTTTCAATTTAGTCTTCTCGACCCCCAAAAGAAAGAAAAGAAAATAAAACTATTTACACGGGAAAGCTCCCAACAAGTAAAATAAGAACAAGAAATCTTTTTGGGTTTTCATTTTAATTTCTACTACAGGCAAGGAAATTAAACTAACTAATTTTTTTGGTTTTTCTTAAGGTTTAACAAACACACAAGAAGAAAGCTAGAAAAAGAATTTTAAACTAGCATGGATAATACAATGAAAGAGTGTGAGCACCGACGACTAGTGTGTGAACATGAATGTAAAGTCGGTGAGAAATACGTACTCCCCCAAGCTTAGGCTTTTGGCCTAACTTGGTCTAATACCAATGACCGCCGCTACTCTCCCCGGTGTAGTGGGAGGTGTAATCAGGATACCACTGGTTGGTCATCTCCGGATCCCACTGGACAGATGATGCATGATAAGGGTCCAGCTCAGGTTCCGGCTCAGGTTCAGGTTCCGAAGTAAAAGCTTGGGCTAGATGATTGTTCACGGCCTCCGGCGTGATAAGACAACTTTCTGCAAGCAAATCAAACAACAGAGGCGCAGGCAAAATAATATACTCAAAGTGTTTCTTATTGAATCTAAGTCTATAAAAGAGCATCTTCTCTTCGTTGTCAACAATAAACTTATGTGCTACCATGCTCTTGTAATCTAAAATGTGAGGAGGTAATTTTGTCTCCTCCTCCTCAAGGTGCCTAATGGGTATCTGAAAATATTCAGCAAGACGTGCAGCATAGATACCTCCAAATATGGGACCTTTTGTACGATTCAGAGCTAGCCGTTTAGCAACGACGGCACCCATACTAAAAGTATTGTCTCCCAGCAAAGCATGTTGAAGAATAGTAATATCTGGGATGCTCAAGTTTCCACTATTCCCACGACCAATCAAGCATCTACTAGCAAATATGGCAAAGTAGCGTAAAAGAGGAAAGTGTATGCTAGAGACTTTTGCCTCGGAGCCCTTCTTTGGCTCTTCTACAGCAATAGTTTTAACGAAACCATCCACATCTTCACGATGGGGTTCCTCTAATTCTCCCTCATAAGGTATCCTACACACCGTGCAAAAATCACGTAAAGACATTTCTCTGAATTCATCATATAAATGAAATGATACTGCAGGCGGTGACTTCTTAGGATAATAATAAAAGTTTTGCACAAAAGTATTGGTAAGTAAGAGATACTGATCGATTCGGTCGTTCATGAAACCGGTGAGGCCTGCAGTCCCGATTAAAGCATAAAAGTCTTCATGAATTCTGGCTTCTTTCAAGAAATCCTCACACGGCCATTCACATGACCGTACTTCCGCTAAGCGAGGAAGATTATACTTGGGTTTTTCCTTCTCTTTGTCTCGTTTTTCCTTAGAGCTTTGGCTAGAAGAGCCTTTAAAGAACCTCCTTAACATTTTCTGAAAATTTCTGAAATTTTAGTAACTTCAAAATAAAAGTGAATAAAACTAAACAAGATTGATAGCAACTACTCCTACAAGTGCCTAGAGCCTATATCATGCATTGGAATTGCTTGGGACCTCAAAAATTTAACATGCAAGCTCAAGAACATGGTCACCTATGCAGCAAAAATTTGCAATGAATAAAGCACTAGAACAAAAACTATTTGGACCAATGGAGGAGTCACATACCAAGCAACAATCTCCCAAAGCAGTTTTGTGAATGGAGCTTTGAGCTAAGAGATCAAAAATCGCAGCAAAACGAGCTAGAACTCGGGCTTGAGCTGGATGGGGATTTTTTTGGGTAGAAGATGAAGTGTGTGGGTGCTGGCATAAGTGGAGGAGAGCCACCAGGGGCCCACGAGACAGGGGGGCGCGCCTTCCTCTCTCGTGGCCTGGTGCTTGCCCCTTTTGCAGTGTTTTCAGTGCCTAAAATCCTTAAATATTCCAGAAAGAATCATACTAAATTTGCAGGGCATTTGGAGCACTTTTATTTTCGGACTATTTTTTAATGCACGGATAATTCAGAAAATGGATAGATAATAATATTTTTGCTTTATTTATTCTAAATAAAAGAAAATAAAAAGGAGGGTACAGAAGGTTGTGCCTTCTAGTTTCATCCATCTCGTGATCATCAAAATGAACCCACTAACATGGTTGATCAAGTCTTGTTAACAAACTCATTCCGAATAACACGGAACCGGAGAAATTTTGAATAACACTAAGTTACCTCAACGGGGATATGAAAGTCCCCAACAATAAGAATATCATATTTTTTCTTGATAGTAGGGAGAGGAAATTCAAAACGTCCAAAAATGATAGTTGGAACTTTTTCAATAAAATTGATGCTATAGACTTGAGATTGTTTCCTCGGAAAGTGTACCGTATGCTCATTACCATTTACATGAAAAGTGACATTGCCTTTGTTGCAATCAATAACAGCCCCTGCAGTATTAAGAAAAGGTCTACCAAGAATAATAGACATGCTATCGTCCTCGGGAATATCAAGAATAATAAAGTCTGTTAAGATAGTGACATTTGCAACCACAACAGGCACATCCTCACAAATACCGACAGGTATAGCAGTTGATTTATCAGCCATTTGCAAAGATATTTCAGTAGGTGTCAACTTATTCAATTCAAGTCTATGATATAAAGAGAGAGGCATAACACTAACACCGTCTCCAAGATCACATAAAGCAGTTCTAACATAATTTCTTTTAATAGAACATGGTATAGTTGGTACACCCGGATCTCCAAGTTTCTTTGGTATTCCACCCTTAAAAGTGTAATTAGCAAGCATGGTGGAAATTTCAGCTTCCGGTATCTTTCTTTTGTTTGTGATGATATCCTTCATATATTTAGCATAAGGATTTACTTTAAGAATATCAGTTAAGCGCATACGTAAGAAAATAGGTCTAATCATTTCAGCAAAGCGCTCAAAATCCTCATCATCCTTTGACTTGGATGGTTTAGGAGGAAAAGGCATGGATTTCTAAACCCATGGTTCTCTTTCTTTACCGTGCTTCCTAGCAACAAAATCTCTCTTATCATAACGTTGATTCTTTGATTGTGGGTTATCAAGATCAACAGCAGGTTCAATCTCTATATCATTGTCTTTGCTAGGTTGAGCATCAACATGAACATTATCATTAACATTATCACTAGGTTCATGTTCATCACCTAATTGTGTTTCAGCATCAGAGATAGAAATATCATTGGGATTCTCAGGTGTGTCTACAGTAGGTTCACTAGAAGCATGCAAAGTTCTATCGTTTTTCTCCTTCTTATTTTTAGAAGCACTAGGTGCCTCTAAATTGTTTCTCTGAGAATCTTGCTCGATTATCTTAGGGTAGCCTTCAGGATACAAAGGTTCCTGAGTCATTCTACCAGTTCTAGTAGCCACTCTAACAGGAAAGTCATTTTTATTATTCAATTCATCAAGCAAATCATTTTGAGCTTTAAGTACTTGCTCAGCTTGAGTGGCAACCATGGAAGCATATTTGCTAATGCGGTGAAGTTCATCTTTAACTCTAGCCAGATTATCACCTACACGTCCTATCTCGAAAGCATTATTCTTTAACTCTCTACCAACATAAGCATTAAAACTTTCTTGTCTAGCCATAAAGTCATCAAATTCATCTAAGCATGGGCTATGAAATTTAGTAGAGGGTACTTCAACTTTATCATATCTATAGAGAGAATTTACCTTTACTACCTGTGTCGGGTTATCAAGACAATGTGGTTCTTTAGGCGGTAAATTAAGACCATGTATTTCTTCAATAGGAGGTAAATTCTTAACATCTTCAGCTTTAATACCTTTTTCTTTCATTGATTTCTTTGCCTCTTGCATATCTTCAGGACTGGAAAATAAAACACCTCTCTTCTTCGGAGTGGGTTTAGGAATAGGCTCAGGCGTTGGCTCAATTGGTTCAGAAATCACTTCAGGAACTGGCTTGGGAAGAGTCCAATTATTTTCATTAGTCAACATATTATTCAATAATATTTCAGCTTCGTCGACTGTTCTTTTCCTGAAAACACAACCAGCACAACTATCCAAGTAGTTCTTGGAAGCATCGTTAGTCCATTATAAAAGATATCAAGTATTTCGTTTTTCTTAAGAGGATGATCAGGCAAAGCATTAAGTAATCGGAGAAGCCTCCCCCAAGCTTGTGGGAGACTCTCTTCTTTGATTTGCACAAAATTATATATTTCCCGCAAGGCAGCTTGTTTCTTATGAGCAGGGAAATATTTAGCAGAGAAGTAATAAAACATATCCTGGGGACTACGCACACAACCAGGAGCAAGAGAATTATACCAAGTCTTAGCATCACCCTTTAATGAGAATGGAAATATCTTAAGGATATATAAATAGCGAGACTTCTCATCATTAGTAAACAAGGTGGCTATATCATTCAACTTGGTAAGATGTGCCACAACAGTTTCAGATTCAAGGCCATAAAAAGGATCAGATTCAACTAAAGTAATAATATCAGGATCAACAGAGAATTCATAATCCTTATCAGTAACACAGATAGGTGAAGTAGCAAAAGCAGGATTGGGTTTCATCCTAGCATTAAGAGACTGCTGCTTCCATTTAGCTAATAATTTCTTAAGATCATTTCTATCATTGCAAGCAAGAATTTCCATAGCAGCTGTTTCATGCATAACATAACCCTTAGGAACAACAAGCAAAACATAATCATTGGGGGGACCTTCATCATCACTATCATCAATAATAGGTTCTTCAATATTTTCATTCCCCCTAAATCTAGCAAGTTGTTCATCTAGAAATTCACCTAATGGCAAAGTAGTATCACACAGAGAAGTAGTTTCATCATGCATAGCAGAAGTGGCATCATCAATAACATGCGACATATTAGAATTCATAGCAGTAGCAGGTTTAGTTGCAAGCTTACTTATAACGGAAGGAGAATCTAGTGCAGAGCTAGATGGCAGTTCCTTATCTCCCCTCGTAGTGGAGGGAAAAATAGTAGTTCGATCGTCTTTGAAGTTCTTCATAGTGATCAACAGATATAAATCCCAAGTGACTCAGAGAATAGAGCTATGCTCCCCGGCGACGGCGCAAGAAATTAGTCTTGATAACCCACAAGTATAGGGGATCGTAACAGCTTTCGAGGGTAGAGTATTCAACCCAAATTTATTGATTCGACACAAGGGGAGCCAAAGAATATTCTTGAGTATTAGCAGTCGAGTTGTCAATTCAACCACACCTAGATAACTTAGTATCTGCAGCAAAGTATTTAGTAGCAAATGTGGTATGATAATAATAGTAGCGGTAGCAAAGTAAAGATAAATGTTTTGGGGGTTTTGTAGTAGTTGTAACAGTAGCAACGGAAAAGTAAATAAGCGAAGAACAATATGTGAAAAGCTCATAGGCAATGGATCAATGAAGGATAATTATGCCGGATGCGATTCCTCATGCGATAGTTATAACATAGGGTGATATAGAACTGGCTCCAATTCATCAATGTAATGTAGGCATGTATTCCGTAAATAGTCATACGTGCTTATGGAGAAGAACTTGCATGACATCTTTTGTCCTACCCTCTACTACCTCTTGAGTACTACGTTGGATTTCCCCGAAGAGGAGAGGATGATGCAGCAAAGTAGCTGCTACCTCTTGAGCACTGCGTTGGATTTCCCCGAAGAGGAGAGGATGATGCAGCAAAGTAGCGTAAGTATTTCCCTCAGTTTTTGAGAACCAATGTATCAATCCAGTAGGAGACCACACACAAGTCCCTCGTACCTACACAAAACGATAGCAACTCGCAACCAACGATAGCAACTCGCAACCAACGCGATTAAAGTCCCTCAGTTTTTGGTATTTTTGATAGATAGATGCAAAGTGAAAAGTAAAAGGCAAAGTAACAACAAAGCAAGTAAATAAAGTGATAGAGATTGATATGATGAGAATAGACCCGGGGGCCATAGGTTTCACTAGTGGCTTCTCTCAAGAGCATAAGTATTCTACGGTGGGTGAACAAATTATTGTTGAGCAATTGACAGAATTGAGCATAGTTATGAGTATATCTAGGTAATGATCATGTATATAGGCATCACGTCCAAGACAAGTAGATCGAAACGATTCTGCATCTACTACTATTACTCCACTCATCGACCGCTATCCAGCATGCATCTAGAGTATTAAGTAAAAACAGAGTAACGCCTTGAGCAAGATGACATGATGTAGAGGGATAAATTCATGCAATATGATAAAAACCCCATCTTATTATCCTCGATGGCAACAATACAATACGTGCCTTGCAACCCTTTCTGTCACTGGGTAAGGACACCGCAAGATTGAACCCAAAGCTAAGCACTTCTCCCATTGCAAGAACTACCAATCTAGTTGGCCAAACCAAAAAGGATAATTCGAAGAGACTTGCAAAGATAACTCGATCATACATAAAATAATTCAGAGAAGAATCAAATATTTTCCATAGATAATACTGGATCATAAACCCACAATTCACCGGTCTCAACAAACACACCACAAAAAGAAGATTACATTGAATAGATCTCCACGAGAGAGGGGGAGAACATTGTATTGAGATCCAAAAAGAGAGAAGAAGCCATCTAGCTACTAGCTATGGACCCGAAGGTCTGAAGTAAACTACTCACACTTCATCGGAGGGGCTATGGTGTTGATGTAGAAGCCCTCCATGGTGGATGCCCCCTTCGGCGGAGCTCCGGAACAGGCCCCAAGATGGGATCTCGTGGATATAGAAGGTTGCGGCAATGGAATTAGGTTTTTGGCTCCTGTTCTGATCGTTCGGGGATACGTAGGTATATATAGGAGGAAGGAGTACGTCGGTGGAGCGTCGAGGGGCCCACGAGGTATGGGGGCGGGC
>NC_041387.1:15363918-15402118 GCF_002162155.2 Triticum dicoccoides
TCTTGGAGTAGGGTCCAAGTCTCCTGGATCACGTTCGGTTGGAAAATCACGTTCCTGAAGGTTTCATTCCGTTTGGACTCCGTTTGATATTCTGTTTCTTCGAAATACTGAAAAAGGCAAAAAACAGCAATTCTGGGCTGGGCCTCGATTAATAGGTTAGTCCCAAAAATAATATAAAAGTGGAAAATAAAGCCTAATATAGTCCAAAACAGTAGACAAAGTAGCATGGAACAATCAAAAATTATAGATACGTTGGAGACGTATCAGGCATCCTCAAGCTTAATTCCTGCTCGTCCTCGAGTTGGTAAATGATAAAAAAGAATTTTTGATGCAGAGTGATACTTTGGCATAATTTCAATGTAAATCTTCTTAATTGTGATACGAATATTCAGATCCGAAAGATTCAAGACAAAAGTTCATATTGACATAAAAAATAATAATACTTCAAGCATACTAATCAAAGCAATCATGTCTTCTCAAAATAACATGGCAAAAGAAAGTTATCCCTACAAAATCATATAGTCTATCTATGCTCCATCTTCCCCACACAAAATATTTAAATCATGCACAACCCCGATGTCAAGCCAAGCAATTGTTTCATACTTATGACATTCTCAAAACTTTTTCAATCTTCATGCAATACATGAGCGTGAGCCATGGATATAGCACTATGGGTGGAATAGAAGGGTGGTTGTGGAGAAGACAAAAAGAGGGAAGATAGTCTCACATCAACTAGGCGTATCAACGGGCTATGGAGATGCCCATCAATAGATATCAATGTGAGTGAGTAGGGATTGCCATGCAACGGATGCACTAGAGCTATAAGTATATGAAAGCTCTACAAAAGAAACTAAGTGGGTGTGCAACCAACTTGCTTGCTCACGAAGACCTAGGGCATTTTGAGGAAGCCCATCATTGGAATATACAAGCCAAGTTCTATAATGAAAAATTCCCACTAGTATATGAAAGTGACAAAATGAGAGACTCTTTATCATGAGGATCTTGGTGCTACTTTGAATCACAAGTGTGGTAAAAGGATAGTAGCATTGTCCCTTCTCTCTTTTTCTCTCATTTTTTTATTTGGGCCTTTCTCTTCTCTTTTCTTATGGCCTCTTTTTTTTGTCCGGAGTCTCATCCCGACTTATGGGGGAATCATAGTCTCCATCATCCTTTCCTCACTTGGGACAATGCTCTAATAATGATGATCATCACACTTTTATTTTTCTTACAACTCAACAATTACAACTCGATACTTAGAACAAAGTATGACTCTATATGAATGCCTCTGGCGGTGTACCGGGATATGCAATGAATCATGAGTGACATGTATGAAAGAATTATGAACGGTGGCTTTGCCACAAATACAATGTCAACTACATGATCATGCTAGCAATATGACAATGATGGAGCGTGTCATAATAAACGGAATGGTGGAAAGTTGCATGGCAATATATCTCGGAATGGCTATAGAAATGCCATGATAGGTAGGTATGGTTACTATTTTGAGGAAGGTATATGGTGGGTGTATGATACCGGCGAAATGTGCGCGGTATTATAGAGGCTAGCAAAGGTGGAAGGATGGGAAAAGTGCGTATAATCCATGGACTCAGCATTAGTTATAAAGAACTCATATACTTGTTGCAAAAATCTAGAAGTTATCAAAGCAAAGTATTACGCGCATGCTCCTAGGGGGATAGATTGGTAGGAAAAGACCATCGCTCGTCCCCGACCGCCACTCATAAGGAAGACAATCAATAAATAAATCATGCTCCGAGTTCATCACATACCGGTTCACCATACGTGCATGCTACGGGAATCACAAACTTCAACACAAGTATTCTTTGAATTCACAACTACTTAACTAGCATGACTCTAATATCACCATCTTCATATCTCAAAACAATTATCAAGCATCAAACTTATCTTAGTATTCAACGCACTGAAAAGGAAAGTTTAACATATCTTGAATACCAAGTATATTAACATTAAGAAAATTACCATGCTATTAACGACTCTCAAAATAATCTAAGTGAAGCATGAGAGATCAATAGTTTCTTTAAAACAAATCCACCACCATGCTCTAAAAAATATAAGTGAAGTACTAGAGCAAAAAATATTACGCTCAAAAGATATAAGTGAAGCACTACGAGCAAAACTATCAAGCTCAAAAGATATAAGTGAAGCACATAGAGTATTCTAACAAATTCCAAATCATGTATGGCTCTCTCAAAAGGTGTTTGCAGCAAGTATGATTGTGGTAGACTAAAAATCAAAGACACAAATAATACACGACGCTCCAAGCAAAACACATATCATGTGGTGTATAAAAATATAGCTCCAAGTAAATTACTGATTGAAGTGGACGAAAGAGGGGATGCCTTCCGGGGCATCCCCAAGCTTTGACTTTTTGGTGTACTTGGATTATCTTGGGGGTGCCATGGGAATCCCCAAGCTTAGGCTCTTGCCACTCCTTGTTCCATAATCCATCAAAAGAATTCACCCAAAACTTGAAAACTTCACAACACAAAACTCAATAGAAATCTCGTGAGCTCCGTTAGAGAAAGAAAACAAAAGACTACTTTAAGGTACTGTAATGAACTCATTCCTTATTTATATTGGTGTTAAACCTATTGTATTCCAACTTCTCTATGGATTATAAACTATTTTACTAGCCATAGATTCATTAAAATAAGCAAACAACACACGCAAAACAGAATCTGTCAAAAACAGAACAGTCTGTAGCAATCTGTAACTACCGCAAACTTCTGGAACTCTAAAAATTCTACCAAAATAGGAAGTTCTGTACAATTTGTTTATTGAACAGGATCAAAAAGAATCAACGCAAAATCACGTTGCTGTGATTTAACATAACTATATTCGTGCGCGCAAAGTTTCTGTTTTTCAGCAGAATCAAATCAACTATCATCGTAGGTTATCCTATAGGTTCTACTTGGCACAAACACTAATTAAAGCATAAAACCACATCCAAACAGAAGGTAGATGGATTATTTATTCCTAAACAAAAGCAAAAACAAAAAACACAAAATAAAATTGGGTTGCCTCCCAACAAGCGCTATCGTTTAACGCCCCTAGCTAGGCATAAAAGCGAGGATAGATCTAGGTATTGCCAAAATAATAAGATAGATCTTGAAAGCCCATCTCGTATTCTCTATGTTCGGCAGCAAGTTTCCTTTGAGGTAAGCAAAAATAATCAAAAGGGCTAAATTTGGCGGGACAAAAATCCCCAAGATCAATCACGGGAGGAACGGGTTCCTCCCTTGGCCCTTCATAGTGCACAACTATTTCATCACTGAAAGCATTCTTTTGACAAAATCTTGTGAGCTTATACTTGAGAGAGTATCCTAGCTCATTATTTGTAAGGGCAAAATCATTATTAAGCTCGTTGATGCAATCAACCAAGACATTGATAGGGACCTTTTTTTCTAAGGTTTTCATTGAAAGCGACATAGTTCGAAGATTGAAAACATCTAATTTCCTCTTGATCATAGAGGATTGCTTCTATGGGTGGACGACCGGCGTCCACCCTATAGTGCGCAAAGATTTCTTTGGCTTCTCTTATGATAAATCTAAATTCATGAGCCAAAAAGATAGTAACGGCGCGCTTAACAGAAGAGTGCTCAATATTAGAGAATTCTAAGAAAATTCTTTGTATGCAAGGGTGCATATGCTTAAATTGTCTTTCAAGTTCAACCAGAAGCATAGCTATAGCATCTGCAAGACTACTAGTTCTATGAAGAATAGAATAACCCATGGAAGGTTAAGCACCGGCACAAGTAAAGAAATCTTGAATAACACCCTTGCCAATCATGTTACCACTACCGATTCGAAACTTTTTAGTATGCAAGATAGGGGTTCATCGGCCGGAGCCTCGGGTTTATCATTATTGTCCATATCGACGATAATCTCCCCAATTTCAGACATAGGGGCAACAGAAGCAAGGCGGAAGAAAGTGAACAAAACAGGGAAAGGAGGAGGAGATTGGGAAAGAGAGGGCGAATAAAATGGCAAGGGTGAAGTGGGGGAGAGGAAAACGAGAGGCAAATGGCAAATAATGTAATGCGAGAGATAGGGATTGCGATGGGTACTTGGTATTGTTGACTTGCTTGCGTGAGCCTCCCCGGCAACGGCGCTAGAAATTCTTCTTGCTACCCCTTGAGCACTGCGTTGGATTTCCCCGAAGAGGAGAGGATGATGCAACAAAGTAGCGTAAGTATTTCCCTCAGTTTTTGAGAACCAAGGTATCAATCCAGTAGGAGACCATGCACAAGTCCCTCGTACCTACACAAAACGATAGCAACTCACAACCAACACGATTAGGGGTTGTCAATCCCTTCACGGTCACTTACGAAAGTGAGATCTGATAGAGATGATAAATAATATTTTTGGTATTTTTGATAGATAGATGCAAAGTGAAAAGTAAAAGGCAAAGTAACAACAAAGCAAGTAAATAAAGTGATAGAGATTGATATGATGAGAATAGACCCGGGGGCCATAGGTTTCACTAGTGGCTTCTCTCAAGAGCATAAGTATTCTACGGTGGGTGAACAAATTACTGTTGAGCAATTGAGAGAATTGAGCATAGTTATGAGTATATCTAGGTAATGATCATGTATATAGGCATCACGTCCAAGACAAGTAGATCGAAACGATTCTGCATCTACTACTATTACTCCACTCATCGACCGCTATCCAGCATGCATCTAGAGTATTAAGTAAAAACAGAGTAACACCTTAAGCAAGATGACATGATGTAGAGGGATAAATTCATGCAATATGATAAAAACCCCATGTTGTTATCCTCGATGGCAACAATACAATACATGCCTTGCAACCCTTTCTGTCACTGGGTAAGGACACCGCAAGATTGAACCCAAAGCTAAGCACTTCTCCCATTGCAAGAACTACCAATCTAGTTGGCCAAACCAAAAAGGATAATTCGAAGAGACTTGCAAAGATAACTCGATAATACATAAAACAATTCAGAGAAGAATCAAATATTTTCCATAGATAATACTGGATCATAAACCCACAATTCATCGGTCTCAACAAACACACCACAAAAAGAAGATTACATCGAATAGATCTCCACGAGAGAGGGGGAGAACATTGTATTGAGATCCAAAAAGAGAGAAGAAGCCATCTAGCTACTAGCTATGGACCCGAAGGTCTGAAGTAAACTACTCGCACTTCATCGGAGGGGCTATGGTGTTGATGTAGAAGCCCTCCGTGGTGGATGCCCCCTCCGGCGGAGCTCCGGAACAGGCCCCAAGATGGGATCTCATGGATACAGAAGGTTGCGGCAGTGGAATTAGGTTTTTGGCTCCTGTTCTGATCATTCGAGGATACGTAGGTATATATAGGAGGAAGGAGTACGTCGGTGGAGCGTCGAGGGGCCCACGAGGTAGGGGGCGCGCCCAGGGGGGGCGCGCCCTCCACCCTCGTGACCGCCTCTGGCACTTCTTGGAGTAGGGTCCAAGTCTCCTGGATCACGTTCGGTTGGAAAATCACGTTCCCGAAGGTTTCATTCCGTTTGGACTCCGTTTGATATTCTGTTTCTTCGAAATACTGAAAAAGGCAAAAAAAACAACAATTCTGGGTTGGGCCTCCGGTTAATAGGTTAGTCCCAAAAATAATATAAAAGTGGAAAATAAAGCCCAATATAGTCCAAAACAGTAGATAAAGTAGCATGGAGCAATCAAAAATAATAGATACGTTGGAGACGTATCAGTAGCGTAAGTATTTCCCTTAGTTTTTGAGAACCAAGGTATCAATCCAGTAGGAGACCACGCACAAGTCCCTCGTACCTACCCAAAACGATAGCTCCTCGCAACCAACGCGATTAGGGGTTGTCAATCCCTTCATGGTCACTTACGAGAGTGAGATCTGATAGAGATGATAAATAATATTTTTGGTATTTTTGGTATATAGATGCAAAGTGAAAAGTAAAAGGCAAAGTAAAAACAAAGCAAGTAATAAAGTAATGGAGATTGATATGATGAGAATAGACCCGTGGGCCATAGGTTTTAGTAGTGGCTTCTCTCAAGAGCATAGATATTCTGCGGTGGGTGAACAAATTTCAGTTGAGCAATTGACAGAATTGAGCATAGTTATGAGTATATCTAGGTAATGATCATGTATATAGGCATCACGTCCAAGACAAGTAGATCGAAACGATTCTGCATCTACTACTATTACTCCACTCATCGACTGCTATCCAGCATGCATCTAGAGTATTAAGTTAAAAACAGAGTAACGCCTTAAGCAAGATGACATGATGTAGAGGGATAAATTCATGCAATATGATAAAAAAAACATCTTGTTATCCTCGATGGCAACAATACAATACGTGCCTTGCTGCCCCTTCTGTCACTAGGAAAGGACACCGCAAGATTGAACCCAAAGCTAAGCACTTCTCCCATTGCAAGAACTACCAATCTAGTTGGCCAAACCAAACGGATAATTCGTAGAGACTTGCAAAGATAACTCAATCATACATAAAAGAATTCAGAGAAGATTCAAATATTATTCATAGATAAGCTGGATCATAAACCCACAATTCATCGGTCTCAACAAACACACCGCAAAAATAAGATTACATCAAATAGATCCCCACGAGAGAGGGGGAGAACATTGTATTGAGATCCAAAAAGAGAGAAGAAGCCATCTAGCTACTAGCTATGGACCCGAAGGTCTGAAGTAAACTACTCACACTTCATCGGAGGGGCTATGGTGTTGATGTAGAAGCCCTCCATGGTGGATGCCCCCTCCGGCGGAGCTCCGGAACAGGCCCCAAGATGGGATCTCATGGATACAGAAGGTTGCGACGGTGGAATTAGGCTTTTGGCTCCTATTCTGATCGTTTGGGGGTACGTAGGTATATATAGGAGGAAGGAGTACGTCGGTGGAGCAACAGGGGGGCCACGAGGCAGGGGGTGCGCCCTAGGCCCCCCCACCGTCGTGACCGACTCTTTTGTTCCTTGGAGCAGGGTTCAAGTCTCCTCGATCATGTTCAGTGAGAAAATCACGTTCCCGAAGGTTTCATTCCGTTTGGACTCCGTTTGATATTCTGTTTCTTCGAAACATTGAAATAGGCAAAAAAAGCAATTCTGGGCTGGGCCTCCGGTTAATAGGTTAGTCCCAAAAATAATATAAAAGTGGGAAATAAAGCCCAATATAGTCCAAAACAGTAGATAAAGTAGCATGGAGCAATCAAAAATTATAGATACGTTGGAGACGTATCAGGCATCCCCAAGCTTAATTCCTACTCGTCCTCGAGTAGGTAAATGATAAAAAAAGAACTTTTGATGCGGAGTGATACTTTGGCATAATTTCAATGTAAATCTTCTTAATTGTGGTATGAATATTCAGATCCGAAAGATTCAAGACAAAAGTTCATATTGACATAAAAATAATAATACTTCAAGCATACTAACTAAGCAATTATGTCTTCTCAAAATAACATGGCCAAAGAAAGTTATCCCTACAAAATCATATAGTCTGGCTATGCTCCATCTTCCCCACACAAAATATTTAAATCATGCACAACCCCGATGACAAGCCAAGCAATTGTTTCATACTTATGACATTCTCAAAACTTTTTCAATCTTCACGCAATACATGAGCATGAGCCATGGATATAGCACTATATGTGGAATAGAATGGTGGTTGTGGAGAAGACAAAAAGAGGGAAGATAGTCTCACATCAACTAGGCGTATCAACGGGCTATGGAAATGCCCATCAATAGATATCAATGTGAGTGAGTAGGGATTGCCATGCAACGGATGCACTAGAGCTATAAATATATGAAAGCTCAACAAAAGAAACTAAGTGGGTGTGCATCCAACTCGCTTGCTCACGAAGACCTAGGGCATTTGAGGAAGCCCATCATTGGAATATACAAGCCAAGTTCTATAATGAAAAATTCCCACTAGTATATGAAAGTGATAAAATGAGAGACTCTCTATCATGAAGATCTTGGTGCTACTTTGAAGCACAAGTGTGGTAAAATGATAGTAACATTGTCCCTTCTCTCTTTTCCTCTCATCATTTTTTTATTTGGGCCTTTTCTCTTTTTTTTATGGCCTCTTTTTTTTCGTCCGGAGTCTCATCCCGAGTTGTCGGGGAATCATGGTCTCCATCATCCTTTCCTCACTTGGTATAATGCTCTAAAAAATGATGATCATCACACTTTTATTTTTCTTACAACTCAACAATTACAACTCGATTCTTAGAACAAGGTATGACTCTATATGAATGCCTCCGGCGGTGTACCGGGATATGCAATGAATCATGAGTGACATGTATGAAAGAATTATGAACGGTGACTTTGCCACAAATACGATGTCAACTACATGATCATGCTAGCAATATGACAATGGTGGAGCGTGTCATAATAAACGGAACGGTGGAAAGTTGCAAGGCAATATATCTCGGAATGGCTATGGAAATGCCATGATAGGTACATATGGTGTATGTTTTGAGGAAGATATATGGTGGGTGTATGATACCAGCGAAAAGTGCGCGGTATTAGAGAGGCTAGCAATGGTGGAAGGATGGGAAAAAGTGCGTATAATCCATGGACTCAACATTAGTCATAAAAAACTCATATACTTATTGCAAAAATCTAAAAGTTATCAAAGCAAAGTATAACGTGCATGCTCCTAGGGGGATAGATTGGTAGGAAAAGACCATCGCTCGTCCCTGACCGCCACTCATAAGGAAGACAATCAATAAATAAATCATGCTCCGAGTTCATCACATAGCAGTTCACCATACGTGCATGCTACGGGAATCACAAACTTCAACACAAGTATTCTTTAAATTCACAACTACTCAACTACCATGACTCTAATATCACCATCTTCATATCTCAAAACAATTATCAAGCATCAAACTTATCTTAGTATTCAACGCACTCAAAAGAAAGTTTCACATATCTTGAATACCAAGTATATTAACATTAAGCAAATTACCATGCTATTAATGACTCTCAAAATAATCTAAGTGAAGCATGAGAGAGCAATAGTTTCTTTAAAACAAATCCACCACCATGCTCTAAAAGATCTAAGTGAAGCACTAGAGCAAAAATTATCACGCTCAAAAGGTATAAGTGAATCACTATGAGCAAAATTATCAAGCTCAAAAGATATAAGTGAAGCACATAGAGTATTCTAGCAAATTCCAATTTATGTATGGCTCTCTCAAAAGGTGTGTACAGAAAGGATGATTGTGATAAACTAACAAGCAAAGATGCAAATAATACAAGACGCTCCAAGCAATACACATAACATGTGGTGAATAAAAATATAGCTCCAAGTAAATTACCGATGGAAGTAGACGAAAGAGGAGATGCCTTCTGTTGCATCCCCAAGCTTTGACTTTTTGGTGTCCTTGGATTATCTTGGGGGTGCCATGGGCATCCCCAAGCTTTGGCTCTTGCCACTCCTTGTTCCATAATCCATCAAAAGAATTCACCCAAAACTTGAAAACTTCACAATACAAAACTCAATAGAAATCTCGTGAGCTCCGTTAGAGAAAGAAAACAAAAGACTACTTTAAGGTACTGTAATGAACTCATTCTTTATTTATATTGGTGTTAAACCTATTGTATTCCAACTTCTCTATGGATTATAAACTATTTTACTAGCCATAGATTCATCAAAATATGCAAACAACACACGCAAAACAGAATCTGTCAAAAACAGAACAGTGTGTAGCAATCTGTAACTAACGCAAACGTATGGAACTATCCTACCAAAATAGGAAGTCCTGGAAAATTTGTCTATTGAACAGCATCAAAAAGAATCAACGCAAAATCACGTTTCTGTGATTTAACAAAATTATATTCGCGCGCGCAAAGTTTCTGTTTCTCAGCAAAATCAAATCAACTATCATCGTAGGTTATCCTATAGGTTCTACTTGGCACAAACACTAATTAAAAGATAAAACCACATCCAAACAGAGGCTAGATGGATTATCTATTCCTAAATAGAAGCAAAAGCAAAAAAAATTGGGTTGCCTCCCAACAAGCGCTATCGTTTAACGCCCCTAGCTAGACATAAAAGCAAGGATAGATCTAGGTATTGCCATCTTTGGTAGGCAATCCATAAGTGGCTCTCATGATAGATTCATATGGTAATTTTATTTTCTTTCTAGGGAAGTGTTCAATGCCCTTCTTTAAGGGAAATTGGAATCTAATATTCCCTTCTTTCATATCAATAATTGCACCAATTGTTCTAAGGAAAGGTCTACCAAGAATAATAGGACATGAAGGATTGCAATCTATATCAAGAACGATAAAATCTACGGGCACATAATTACTATTTGCAACAATAAAGAACATCATTAATTCTTCCCACAGGCTTTTTAATAGTGTAATCCGCAAGATGCAAGTTTAGAGAGCAATCATCAAAGTCACGGAAATCTAGCAAATCACACAAAGTTTTGGGAATAGTAGAGACACTAGCACCCAAATCACACAAAGCATGAAACTCATAATCTTTAATCTTAACTTTAATAGTAGGTTCGCACTCATCATAGAGTTTTCTAGGGATAGAAACTTTTAACTCAAGTTTTTCTTCATAAGATTGCATCAAGGCATCAACAATGTGTTCGGTAAAGGCCTTATTTTGACTATAAGCATGAGGAGAATCTAACACGGATTGCAACAAGGAAATACAATCAATTAAAGAGCAACTTTCAAAATTAAATTCCTTGAGATCCAAAATAGTGGGTTTAGCAACATCTAACTTTTTATTTCTTTCAATCCCACTTTCATCAATTTCATCATCAAGATCTAGAAACTCCGAATTCTTAGAACGCCTTCTAGGTAAAGGAAGATCATATTCAGTTTCATCAAGATTCATATTGCAAAACAACTATTTAATGGGGGACACATCAATAACTTTTAGATCTTCATCTTGATTTTCATAGGAATTCGGCTTAGCGGCCATCTTATTGACTAAGGTAGCTTGCATATCCGAAATTTCAGCGGTCATCTTTTCAAGACGAGCAATTTGGGCTCTTATACCATCAAATTCTTTAGACATAACATCGAGTTCTTTATTCATATAACTCATAAAACTTTTTTGTTCCTTAAGCTCATTTCTAAAGAAATTATTATGCTCAAATAGCAAAACCATAAACTTTCTGACATTGCTTTCGATCTCCTCTAGCCTTTTAAGGTGAAGATCACCAAATCTAGGTAGAGCCATCGCGATAAGCAAGCAAACTAACACACGAGCAAACAAAAAGGCAAACGAGAAAAAGAGGAGGAGATTGGGAAAGAGAGGGCGAATAAAACGGCAAGGGTGAAGTGGGGGAGAGGAAAACGAGAGGCAAATGGCAAATAATGTAATGCGAGAGATAGGGATTGTGATGGGTACTTGGTATGGTTGACTTGCTCTTGCGTGAGCCTCCCCGGCAACGGCGCCAGAAATTCTTCTTGCTACCTCTTGAGCACTGCGTTGGATTTCCCCAAAGAGGAGAGGATGATGCAGCAAAGTAGCGTAAGTATTTCCCTCAGTTTTTGAGAACCAAGGTATCAATCCAGTAGGAGACCACGCACAAGTCCCTCGTACCTACACAAAATGATAGCTCCTCGCAACCAACGTGATTAGGGGTTGTCAATCCCTTCGCGGTCACTTACGAGAGTGAGATCTGATAGAGATGATAAATAATATTTTTGGTATTTTTGGTATATAGATGCAAAGTGAAAAGTAAAAGGCAAAGTAAAAACAAAGCAAGTAATGAAGTAATGGAGATTGATATGATGAGAATAGACCCAAGGGCCATAGGTTTCACTAGTGGCTTCTCTCAAGAGCATAGATATTCTACGGTGGGTGAACAAATTACTGTTGAGCAATTGACAGAATTGAGCGTAGTTATGAGTATATCTAGGTAATGATCCTGTATATAGGCATCACGTCCAAGACCAGTAGATCGAAACGATTCTACATCTACTACTATTACTCCACTCATCGACCGCTATCCAGCATGCATCTAGAGTATTAAGTTAAAAATAGAGTAATGCCTTAAGCAAGATGACATGATGTAGAGGGATAAATTCATGCAATATGATAAAAAACCCATCTTGTTATCCTCGATGGCAACAATACAATACGTGTCTTGTTGCCCCTTCTGTCACTGGGAAAGGACACCGCAAGATTGAACCCAAAGCTAAGCACTTCTTCCATTGCAAGAACTACCAATCTAGTTGGCCAAACCAAACGGATAATTCGAAGAGACTTGCAGAGATAACTCAATCATACATAAAAGAATTCAGAGAAGATTCAAATATTATTCATAGATAAGCTAGATCATAAACCCACAATTCATCGGTCTCAACAAACACACCGCAAAAGGAAGATTACATCGAATAGATCTCCACGAGAGAGGGGGAGAACATTGTATTGAGATCCAAAAAGAGAGAAGAAGCCATCTAGCTACTAGCTATGGACCCGAAGGTCTGAAGTAAACTACTCACACTTCATCGGAGGGGCTATAGTGTTGATGTAGAAGCCCTCCGTGGTGGATGCCCCCTCCGGCGGAGCTCCGGAACAGGCCCCAAGATGGGATCTCGTGGATACAGAAGGTTGCAGCGGTGGAATTAGGTTTTTGGATCCTGTTCTGAGCGTTTGGGGGTACGTAGGTATATATAGGAGGAAGGAGTACGTCGGTGGAGCAACAGGGGGCCACGAGGCAGGGGGCGCGCCCTAGGGGGGCGCCCCCACCCTCGTGACCAACTCTTTTGTTCCTTGGAGCAGGGTCCAAGTCTCCTGGATCACGTTCGGTGAGAAAATCACGTTCCCGAAGGTTTCATTCCGTTTGGACTCCGTTTGATATTCCGTTTCTTCGAAACACTGAAATAGGCAAAAACAACAATTCTGGGATGGGCCTCCGGTTAATAGGTTAGTCCCAAAAATAATATAAAAGTGGAAAATAAAGCCCAATATAGTCCAAAACAGTAGATAAAGTAGCATGGAGCAATCAAAAATTATAGATACGTTGGAGACGTATCACCCTCCCGTGTTCAGCGGGGTCCTTACGGAAACTAAGGGATATTAAGGCCTCCTTTTAATAGAGAACCGGACCAAAGCATTAACACATAGTGAACACATGAACTCCTCAAACTACGGTCATCACCGAGAAGTATCCCGATTATTGTCACTTCGGGGTTGTCGGATCATAACACATAATAGGTGACTATAGACTTGCAAGATAGGATCAAGAACTCACATATATTCATGAAAACATAATAGGTTCAGATCTGAAATCATGGCACTCGGGCCCTAGTGACAAGCATTAAGCATAACAAAGTCATAGCAACATCAATCTCAGAACATAGTGGATACTAGGGATTAAACCCTAACAAAACTAACTGGATTACATGGTAAATCTCATCCAACCCATCACCATCTAGCAAGCCTACGATAGAATTACTCACACATGGCAGTGAGCATCATGAAATTGGTTATGGAGGATGGTTGATGATGATGATGGCGACGAATCGCCCTCTCCGGAGCCCCGAACGGACTCCAGATCAGCCCTCCCGAGAGAGATCAGGGCTTGGCGGCGGCTCCGTGTCGTGAAACGCGATGAAACTTTCTCTCTGATTTTTTTCTCCCTGAGACGGTATATATGGAGTTGGAGTTGAGGTCGGGAGGTGTCCAGGGGGCCCACGAGATAGGAGGGCGCACCCTAGGGGGGGCGCCCCCTATCTCGTGGACAGCCCGTGGGCCCCCTAGCCTTGATTCTTTCGCCAAAAATTCTTATTAATTCTGAAAAGTGCCTCCGTGGATTTCCAGGACATTCTGAGAACTTTTCTTTTCTACACATAAAACAACATCATGGCAGTTCTGCTGAAAACAGCGTCAGTCCGGGTTAGTTTCATTCAAATCATGCAAGTTAGAGTCCAAAACAAGGGCAAAAGTGTTTGGAAAAGTAGATACGTTGGAGACGTATCATACAACTGGCATAATGTCGTGCTTTCTCGTGAAGTACGGTTGTGCTTTTCATGTGAAAATTATAGTTGTGCTATACGATGAGGCGTAGTTATGCATCCCAAGAAGTGAAACGCGTGAAGCACGAACTATGCTTCCATGCTTCCCCACAAAAGTCAACTGTGCTTCTGCGGGTTATTCGGTTCATGTTTTCTTTTTTTGGTGTTTTATGGTTAGTTTCTATGTTTTTTTGTCTCCTTTTTTAGTAATTTATGAGATTGTTCCATGATGTCATTCTTGATCACTGGGAGGAGTTTAAAAAATAGTGATTGAGAAGGTTTTGAGTAATCGTCAAGATAAAGCGACGTGGCCTTCTAATGGCAAGAACAAGTTTGTTGTCAGGGAGTTGTACTTATATCTGAAAGCTGGTGGACTGGTTGGATATATGTCATTTGAAAATAAAAAATTCCATATAATATCAAAGTGTTTTCTTTGGTTGGTGCTTAGAAATAGCATTCTAACCAAGTATAACTTGCTGAAGAGATGTTGGATAGGAAATTACCCATGCCATTTTGTTCGCTGCAAAGAAAGTATTGATCACTTGTTTTTTGAATGTGCTCAAGTGAAATTGATTTAGCAAGTGTCATGTGTGTTTTTGATATTTCAAAATCCCCAACTAAGTTCAATGATGTGGTGGATGACTGGATTAAAGCTTTTCCCGGAGATTAGAGAAAACTCGTGCTGTGTGGAGGTGTCGGTGTAAAAACCGGCAGACCTCGGGGTAGGGGGTTGACACGTCTCCAACGTATCTACTTTTCCAAACACTTTTGCCCTTGTTTTGGACACTAACTTGCATGATTTGAATGAAACTAACCCGGAGTGACGCTGTTTTCAGCAGAACTACCATGGTGTTGTTATTGTGCAGAAAACAGAAGTTCTCGGAATGACCTGAAAATCCACGGAGATAACTTTTGGAAAATATAAAAAATACCGGTGAAAGAATCAAGGCCAGGGGGCCCACACCCTGTCCACGAGGGTGGGGGCGCGCCACTCCCCTTGGGCGCGCCCCCAGTCTCGTGGTCCCCCTGATGCTCCCCCGACCTTAACTCCAACTCTATATATTCCGTTTCGCGGAGAAAAAATCAGAGAAAAAGTTTCATCATGTTTTACGATACGGAGCCGCCGCCAAGCCCTAATCTCTCTAGGGAGGGCTGATCTGGAGTCCGTTCGGGGCTTCGGAGAGGGAAATTCATCGTCGTCGTCATCATCAACCATCCTCCATCACCAATTTCATGATGCTCACCGCGGTGCGTGAGTAATTCCATCATAGGCTTGCTGGACGGTAATGGGTTGGATGAGATTTACCATGTAATCAAGTTAGTTTTGTTAGGGTTTGATCCCTAGTATCCACTATGTTCTGAGATTGATGTTGCTATGACTTTGCTATGCTTAATGCTTGTCACTAGGGCCCGAGTGCCATGATTTCAGATCTGAACCTATTATGTTTTCATGAATATATGTGAGTTCTTGATCCTATCTTGCAAGACTATCGTCACCTATTATGTGTTATGATCCGACAACCCTGAAGTGACAATAATCGGGATACTTCTCGGTCATGACCGTAGTTTGAGGAGTTCATGTATTCACTATGTGTTAATGCTTTGGTCTGGTACTCTATTAAAAGGAGGCCTTAATATCCCTTAGTTTCCACTAGGACCCCGCTACCACGGGAGGGTAGGACAAAAGATGTCATGCAAGTTCTTTTCCATAAGCACGTATGACTATATTCAGAGTACATGCCTACATTACATTGATGAACTGGAGCTAGTTCTGTGTCACCCTATGTTATAGTTATTACATGACGAATCACATCCGACATAATTATCCATCACTGATCCAATGCCTACGAGCTTTTCACATATTGTGTTTCGCTTATTTACTATTCCTTTGCTACTGTTACAACTATTACAAAACTGCTATCTTTACTTTTGCCACTGTTACCATTACTATCATACTACTTTGCTACTAAATACTTTGCTGCAGATACTAAGTTATCCAGGTGTGGTTGAATTGACAACTCAACTGCTAATACTTGAGAATATTCTTTGGCTCCCCTTGTGTCGAATCAATAAATTTGGGTTGAATACTCTACCCTCGAAAGCTATTGCGATCCCCTATACTTGTGGGTTATCAAGACTAATTTCTGGCGCCGTTGCCGGGGAGCATAGCTCTATTCTTTGAGTCACTTGGGATTTATATCTGCTGGTCACTATGAGGAACTTGAAAGACGAAAGAACTAAGATTTCCCCCTCAACTACGAGGGGAGGTAAGGAACTGCCATCTAGCTCTGCACTAGATTCTCCTTCTGTTTTGAGTAAGCTTGCAACACCTAAACCTGCTACTGCTATGAATTCTGACATGTCGCATGTTATTGATGATGCCACTTCTGCTATGCAAGATACTTATGATGAAACTACTTCTGTGCGTGATACTATTGTGCCATTAGGTGAATTTCTTGATGAACAACTTGCTAGGGTTAGAGAGAATGAAATTATTGATGATGGTGATGATGAAGGTTCTCCCCCTAATTATGAATTGCATGTTGTTCCTGAGAGTTATGTTATGGATGAAGAAGCTGCTAGAGCTATCTTTGCTTGCAATGATAGATATGATCTTAAGAAGTTATTAGCTAAATGAAAGCAGCAATCTCTTAATGCTAGAATGAAACCTGACCCCGCTTTTGCTACTTCACCTATGTGTGTTACTGATAAGGATTATGAATTCTCTGTTGATCCTCAGATAATTACTTTGGTTGAATCTGATCCTTTTTATGGCTATGAATCTGAAACTGTTGTGGCATATCTTACCAAGTTAAATGATATAGCCACCATGTTTACTAACGATGAGAAGTCTCGCTATTGTTATATCCTTAAGATATTTCCGTTCTCATTAAAGGGTGATGCTAAAACTTGGTTTAATTCTCTTGATCCTCGTTGTGTGCGTAGTCCCCAGGATATGATTTATTACTCTCTGCTAAATATTTCCCTGCTCATAAGAAACAAGCTGCCTTGCGGGAAATATATAATTTTGTGCAAATCGAAGAAGAGAGTCTCCCACAAGCTTGGGGGAGGCTTCTCCGATTACTCAATGCTTTTCCTGAACATCCTCTTACGAAAAATGAAATACTTGATATCTTTTATAATGGACTAACTGATGCTTCCAAGGACTACATGGATAGTTGTGTTGGTTGTGTTTTCAGGGAAAGAACGGTCGACCAAGCTGAATTGTTATTGAATAATATGTTGACTAATGAAAATAATTGGACTCTTTCTGAGCCAATTCCTGAGGCAATTCCTGAGCCAATTGAGCCAACTCCTGAGCCTATTCCTAAACCAACTCCGAAGAAGCGGGGTGTTCTATTTCTCAGTCCTGAAGATATGCAAGAGGCAAAGAAATCAATGAAAGAAAAAGGTATTAAAGCTAAAGATGTTAAGAATTTACCACCTACTGAAGAAATACATGGTCTTAATATACCGCCTATTGAAGAACCACATTGTCTTGATAACCCGACACAGGTAGTAAAGGTAAATTCTCTCTATAGGTATGATAAGGTTGAAATTCCATCTACTAAATTTCATAGCCAGTGCTTAGATGAATTTGATGACTTTATGGCTAGACAAGAAAGTTTTAATGCTTATGTTGGTAGAGAATTAAATAATAATGCTTTTGAGATTGTACGCTTGAGTGATTATATGGCTAGAGTTAAAGGTGAACTTAAACTCATTAGCAAATATGCTTCTATGGTTACCACCCAAGCTGAGCAAGTACTTAAAGCTCAAAGTGATTCGCTTGATGAACTAAATAATAAACATGACTTTGCTGTTAGAGTGGCTACTAGAACTGGTAGAATGGCTCAGGAACCTTTGTATCCTGAAGGCCACCCTAAGAGAATCGAGCAGGATTCTCAGAGAAATAATGTAGATGCACCTAGTCCTTCTAAAAAGAAGAAAAAGAAAAATGATAGGAGTTTGCATGATTCTAGTGAACCTGTTGTAGACACACCTGAGAATCCCAACGATATTTCTATCTTTGATGCTGAAACACAATCAGGTGATGAACATGAACCTAGTGATAATGTTAATGATAATGTTCATATTGATGCTCAACCTAGCAATAACAATGATGTAGAGATTGAACCTGCTGTTGATCTTGATAACCTACAGTCAAAGAATCAACGTTATGATAAAAGAGATTTTGCTGCTAGGAAGCACAGTAGAGAAAGAGAACCATGGGTTCAGAAACCCATGCCTTTTCCTCCTAAACCATCCAAGACAAAGGATGATGAGGATTTTGAGCGCTTTGCTGAAATGATTAGACCTATCTTCTTATGTATGCGCTTAACATATATGCTTAAAGTAAATCCTTATGCTAAATATATGAAGGATATCATTACAAATAAAAGAAAGATACCAGAAGCTGAAATTTCCACCATGCTTGCTAATTACACTTTTAAAGGTGGAATACCAAAGAAACTTGGAGATCTAGGAGTACCAACTATACCATGCTCCATTAAACAAAATTATGTTAAAACTGCTTTATGCGATCTTGGAGCCGGTGTTAGTGTTATGCCTCTCTCTTTATATCGTAGACTTGAATTGAATAAGTTGACACCTACTGAAATATCTTTGCAAATGGCTGATAAATCAACTGCTATACCTGTTGGTATTTGTGAGGATGTGCCTGTTGTGGTTGCAAATGTCACTATCTTAACGGACTTTGTTATTCTTGATATTCCCGAGGACGATAGTATGTCGATTATCCTTGGTAGACCCTTTTTGAATACTAAAGGGGCTGTTATTGATTGCAACAAAGGCAATGTCACTTTTCATGTTAATGATGAGCATATGGTACACTTTCCGAGGAAACAACCTTAAGTTCATACTATCAATTCTATTGGAAAAAATTCCAACTGTCATTATTGGAGGTTTTGAATTTCCTCTTCCTACTGTCAAGAAAAAGTATGGTATTCTTATTGTTGGGGATGTTCATATCCCCGTTGAGGTAACCTAGTGTTATTCGAAATTTCTCTAGTTCCGTGTCATTCGGAATGAGTTTGTTAACAAGACTGGATCAACCTTGTTAGTGGATTCATTTTGATGATCATGATATGGATGAAACTAGAAGGCACAACCTTCTGTACCCTCTTTTTACATTCTGTTATTTAGAATAAATAAAGCAAAAATAGTATTATCTGTCTGTTTTCTGAATTATCCGTGCAATAAAAAATATCCCAAAAATAAAAGTGCTCCAAATGCCCTGCAAATTTAGTATGATTTTTTATGGATTATTTGAGGATTTTAGGCACTGAGAACACTGCAGGGGGGGGGGGCAAGCACCTAGCCACGAGGGTGGAGAGCGTGCTCACACCCCATGGGCGCGCCCCCCTGTCTCATGGGCCCACGGTGGCCCCCCTCCACTTATTCCTACACCCACACACTCCATCTTCCTCCCATAAAAATCCCCATCCAGCTCAAGCACGAGTTCTAGCTCATTTTGCTGCGATTTTCAATCTCCTTGCTCAAAGCTCCATTCACAAAACTGCTTTGGGAGATTGTTGCTTGGTATGTGAGTCCTCTATTGGTCCAATTATTTTTTGTTCTAGTGCTTTATTCATTGCAAATTTTTGCTGGATAGGTGACCCTGTTCTTGAGCTTGCATGTCAAATTTATGAGGTCCCAAGTAATTCTAATGCATGATATAGGCTCTAGGCACTTGTAGGAGTAGTTGCTACCAATCTTGTTTAGTTTGATTCACTTTTATTTTGAAGTTACTAAAATTTTCAGAAAATTTTTAGAGGAAAGAAATATGTCCAGGAGAATGTACCAAGGTGGTTCCTCAACAAAGAAAGGACCTAGGCGTGCTATGCATGAGCAAGACGATGAACCACCAAGGGACGCAGAAGTGTGTGCTTGTGAATGGCCATCAGAAGAGTTTATGGTCAATGCAGGCATTAAGGATGAATTTGACGCTTTTGTGCGGAACACCGAGCTTGAGGACTTCATACAAGATAAGTGTCCTCAGTACTACCAATTGACTGATCATTCGTGAGAAGGTTTAAATATACATCTTCGCGTAATTCTCAGAATGTCCTGTTTGATATTTATGATCAATCTTATACCATGGACCTAGAAGATTTTACTACTGCTTGCAAACTCCCGCAGTGGGGCAATGTTCATGAATCCCACAGATCTGAATATAAAGACTTTCTTGCTAGTATTACTGTGGGAGAATCTAGGGACATAGCACAAGCTACCATAGGGAGCATTCACTTTCCTGTTATACATTGTTTTGCTCTCTTCATTGGTAGATGCATTAACAGCGAAGATGAAGCATGTCACATGTGTGTCCCTGATCTTTGTGTCCTCAAGAGTGTTGTATTAGGTAATAAAGATTATAACTTGGGGGCAATAGTTGCACGTAGGATGCATAATAATGGTATATCTGGAGATTTATTTGGAGGGACTTATGCGACCCGTGTTGCTAATTATATTGGTATATCCCCACGAGAGGAGGATATGGAGTTGCTTCCTGCTTATTTAGATTATGACGCGATGGTCAAACATCGTTTTCTTTTGAGGAATGAACAATTCCTCCAGTATCGACTAATCTTTGACAGATGTTGCAATGTCCATGTTACTCTCCCTGCTCCTTCCCTTTTTGATAACCAGGCAAAACAAAGATATGTTGTTACCAGGGACGAGGCAGCCGAACACGAGGGGAGAGTGGAGGCAGCCCGTCAACATGCCGCATCTCAGGATGCATTGGCTGTTGCATCTCAGTACGACCCCAGTTATAACTTCGGATATCAGCCAGGCTATCCCTGGCATTAGACCAACATACTCCAAAAGCCTAAGCTTGCGGGAGTACGTGTTTCTCATCGACTTTACATTCATGTTCACACACTATTCTAGTAGCCGGTGCTCACACTCTTTCATTGTATTATCCATGCTAGTTTAATTTCCTTTTCTAGCTTTCTTCTTGTGTGTTTGATAAACCTTAAGAAAAACCAAAAAAAATAGTTAGTTTAATTTCCATGCTTGTAGTAGTAATTAAAAAGAAAACCCAAAAAGATTTCTCGTTCTTCTTTTGCTTGTTGGGAGCTTTCCCGTGTAAATAGTTTTATTTTCTTTTCTTTCGTTTGGGGGTCGAGAGTAGAAGACCATAATGAAAATGTTTAGTGGCTCTCATATGCATGATTGTTGATTTAAATTGAGAGCCCATATTACTTTGTATACTCTCTTGAATTGAATGCTTGCAGATTCCAGCTTAGTCCAAGGCACGTGCACTATTATTATTATACACATCGTTCGGTCGTGCAAGTGAAAGTTAATAATGACGATATATGATGGACTGATTGAGATGAGAGAAGCTGGTATGAACTCGGCCTCTCTTGTTTTTGTAAATATGATGAGTTCATCATTCCTAATTCAGCCTATTATGAAGTAAACATATTTGCAATGACATTTAGAGATTATAGTTGCTTGTGCCATGCTTAATTAGCTATGAGTTATAATGGTTTACCTTGTGTGCCAACATGCTATTAAAATGATTGTGATGTGGTATGATGGGATGGTATCCTCCTTTGAATGAATTGAGTGACTCGACTTGGCACATGTTCACGCATGTAGTTGAACCAAATCAACATAGCCTTCACGATATTTATGTTCATGGTGGATTATATCCTACTCATGCTTGTACTTGGTGTAAATTAATTAGTGCATGTTTATGACTGTTGTCGCTCTCTCAGTTGGTCGCTTCTCAGTCTTTTGCTAGCCTTCACCTGTATTAAGCGGGAATACTGCTTGTGCATCTAAACTCCATAAACCCCAAAGTTATTCCATACGAGTCCACCATACCTTCCTATATGCGGTATCTACCTGCCGTTCTAAGTAAATTTGTATGTGCCAAACTCCAAACCTTCAAATGAAATTCTGTTTTGTATGCTCGAGCAGCTCATGTTTCAACTAGGGTTGTATGTATCTTCCATGCTAGGTGGGTTATTCTCAAGAGGAGTGGACTCCGCTCCTCATTCACGAGAAAATGGCTGGTAACCGGGATGCCCAGTCCCATGATCAAAAAGATCAAAGCAAATCAAAATAATTAAAACAAAACTCCCCCGGGGTTGTTGCTAGTTGGAGGCACTCATTGTTTCGAGCAATCCATGGATTGATGCTTGTTGGTGGTGGGGGGGTATAAACTTTTACCATTCTGTTTGGGAACCGCCTATAATGTATGTAGCATGGAAGATATCGCCATCTCATAGTTGTTGCGTTGACAGTGAAAGTATGCCGCTCAAAATGTTATTCATCTCTATTTTAAAATCGAGCTCTGGCACCTCTAGAAATCCCTGCTTCCCTCTGCGAAGGGCCTATCTATTTACTTTTATGTTGAGTCATCACCTTCTTATTAAAAAGCACCCGCTGGAGAGCACACTGTCATTTGCATTCATTACTATCAGTTTATATTGGGTATGACTTGACTAGATCTCTTTTACCATGAATTACAATGTTTAGTCAGTCCTTGATCTTTAAAGGTGCTCTGCATTTATGTTTTGCGGTCTTAGAAAGGGCTAGCGAGATATCATCTTGTTATATCATATTATTATTGTTTTGAGAAAGTGTTGTCATCCGAGTTTTATTATTATTGCTCGCTAGCTGAGTATGCCATTGATATGAGTAAATGTCAGACCTAAGTGTTATTGTGAATATGGTTAGTTCATAATCTTTGCTGAAAACTTGAATACTGGCTTTACATATTTACAACAACAAGAGCAAATAGAGTTTGTAAATTTTTTTCTTTATCACTTTCAGTTTATCAACTGAATTGCTTGAGGACAAGCAAAGGTTTAAGCTTGGGGGAGTTGATACGTCTCCAACGTATCTACTTTTCCAAACACTTTTGCCCTTGTTTTGGACTCTAACTTGCATGATTTGAATGAAACTAACCCACACTGACACTGTTTTCAGTAGAACTGCCATGGTGTTGTTTATTGTGCAGAAAACAAAAGTTCTCGGAATGACCTGAAAATCCACGGAGATAACTTTTGGAAAATATAAAAAATACTGGCAAAAGAATCAAGGCCAAGAGCCCACACCCTATCCACGAGGGTGGGGGGCACACTCCCTCCCCCTGGGTGCGCCCCCTGTCTCGTGGGCCCCCTGATGCTTGATACGTCTCCAACGTATCTATAATTTTTTATTGCTCCATGCTACTTTATCTACTGTTTTAGGCAATATTGGGCTTTATTATCCACTTTTATATTATTTTTGGGACTAACCTATTAACCGGAGGCCCAACCCAGATTAGCTGTTTTATGCCTATTTCAGTGTTTCGAGGAAAAGGAATATCAGACGGAGTCAAAACGGAACGAAATCAACTGGAGAAGTTATTTTTGGAAGGAAAGCAACCCAAGGAACTTGGAGTGCACGTCAGGGGAGATACGGTCTGCCCACGAGGGTGGGGGGCGCGCCCCCCTACCTCGTGGGGCCCCCGTAGCTCCACCGACGTACCCCCTGCACCCATATATACCTACGTACCCTAAAACTTCCATAACAGAAGATAGATCGGGAGTTCCGCCGCCACAAGCCTCTATAGCCACCAAAAACCAATCGGGACCCTGTTCCAGCACCCTGCCGGAGGGGGATCCCATCACCGGAGGCCATCTTCATCATCCCGGCGCTATCCATGACGAGGAGGGAGTAGTTCACCCTCGGGGCTGAGGGTATGTACCAGTATGTATGTGTTTGATTTCTCTATCTCGTGTTCTCTCTCGTGTTCCTCGATGGCACGATCTTGATGTATCCCGAGCTTTGCTATTGTAGTTGGATCTTATGATGTTTCTCCCCCTCTACTCTCTTGTGATGAATTGAGTTTCCCCTTTTGAAGTTATTTTATCGGATTGAGTCTTTATGAGAACACTTGATGTATGTCTTGTGTGGGATAACCGTGGTGACAATGGGTTATTCTATTGATCCACTTGATGTATGTTTTGGTGATCAACTTGCGGGTTTCGTGACACTTGGGAACCTATGCATAGGGGTTGGCACACGTTCTTGACTCTCCGGTAGTAGCTTTGGGGCACTCTTTGAAGAATTTTTATGTTGGTTGGATGAATCTGAGATTGTGTGATCCATACCGTATAATCATGCCCACGGATACTTGAGGTGACAATGGAGTATCTAGGTGACATTAGGGTTTTGGTTGATTTGTATCTTAAGGTGTTATTCTAGTATGAACTCTTTTATAGATCGATCCGAAAGAATAGCTTTGTGGTGGTTTCGTACCCGACCATAATCTCTATGTTTGTTCTCCGCTATTAGTGTCTTTGGAGTGACTCTTTGTTGCATGTTGAGGGCTTGTCATATGTTCTATCTATGTTATTATTGTTGAGAGAACTTGCACTAGTGAAAGTATGAACCCTAGGCCTTGTTTCCTACCATTGTAATACCGTTTACGCTCACTTTTACCGCTCGCTACCTTGCTGTTTTTATTATTTCAGATTACAAAAACCCATATCTACTATCTATTTTGCACTTGTATCTTCATCTCTTTGCCGAACTAGTGCACCTATACAATTTACCATTGTATTGGGTGTGTTGGGGACACAAGAGACTCTTTGTTATTTGGTTGCAGGGTTGCTTGAGAGAGACCATCTTCATCCTACGCCTCCTACGGATTGATAAACCTTAGGTCATCCACTTGAGGGAAATTTGCTACTGTCCTACAAACCTGTGCACTTGCAGGCCCAACAACGTCTACAAGAAGAAGGTTGTGTAGTAGACATCAAGCTCTTTTCTGGCGCCGTTGCCGGGGAGGTTAGCGCTTGAAGGTATATCTTTAGATCTTGCAATCGAATCTTTTTGTTTCTTGTTTTAGCACTAGTTTAGTTTATAAAAGAAAATTACAAAAAAATGGAGTTGAGTTTGTCTCATACGCTTCACCTTTTTAATATCTTTCGTGAGTATGATGGAAAGGATAATTGTGCCCAAGTGCTAGAGGAAGAAATCTATAGAATGTTTGGTACTAAATCTTTGAATGATGAGCATGATTGCACTGTTGTTAGTATGAATTCCTTGAATATCCATGATGCTAATGATATGCAAAGCCACAAGCTTGGGGAAGTTATGTTTGATGAAGATGATATTTTTTGTCCCCCAAGCTTTGATGAGCAAATTTACTATGATGAAAGCATGCCTCCTATCTATGATGATTATTGTGATGATACGTATGCTATAAAGAAGAAATTTGCTTATGTGGAGAGTAGTAAATTTTCTATGCTTGTAGATCATGAAAAGAATGCTTTAGGTGCTGGTTATATTGTTGAATTCATTCATGATGCTACTGAAAATTATTATGAGGAAGGAATATATGCTTGTAGTAATTGCAATAATATCAAGTTTCCTCTCTATGTGCTTAAATTCTTGAAGCTATGCTTGTGTTACCTTCCTATGCTAGTTGATTATTGTTCCCATAAGTTGGTTGCTCACAAAATCCCTATGCATAAGAAGTGGGTTAGACTTAAATGTGCTAGTCATATGCTTCATGATGCTCCCGTTATGTTTCAATTCTTATCTTTTATGTGAGCATCATTGTCATCATCATGCCTAGCTAAAAGGCATTAAAGAAAAGCGCTTGTTGGGAGACAACCCAATATTTATACTTACTGTTTTTGTGTGTCCACATGATTATGCTACTGTAGTAATCATGTTTTATAGCTTTTGTTTCAATAAAGTGCCAAGTAGAACCTTTGGGAAGACTTGGGTGCAGTTTATGTGATCTTGCTGTGAAAAACAGAAACTTTAGTGCTCACGAGATTAGCTGCCATTTTTTACTGGAGAGTGATTTTAGGTTGATTATTTTTGCAGATGATTAATAGACAAATTTCTCAGGTCCAGCAATTTATTTTATAATTTTTGGGGTTCCATAAGTATACGTTTTATACAGATTACTACAGACTGTTCTGTTTTTGACAGATTCTGTTTTCTATGTGTTGTTTGCTTATTTTGATGAATCTATGAGTAGTATCGGAGGGTATGAACCACAGATAAGTTGGAGTACAGTAGATATTAAACCAATATGAATTTAGAATGAGTTCATTGCAGTACCTAAGTGGTGGTTTTATTTTCTTATACTAACGGAGCTTACGAGTTTTGTTTTGAGTTTTGTGTGGTTGAAGTTTTCAAGTTTTGGGTAAGGATTCGATGGACTATGGAATAAGGAGTGGCAAGAGCCTAAGCTTGGGGATGCCCAAGACACCCCAAGATATTCAAGGAAAACCAATAGCCTAAGCTTGGGGATGCCCCGGAAGGCATCCCCTCTTTCGTCTTCGTACCATCGGTAACTTTACTTGGAGCTATATTTTTATTCACCACATGATATGTGTTTTTCTTGGAGCGTCATTTCATTTTGTTAGTTTTTGTTTTCTGTTAGTTAGAGTAATGTTTTGCATCTATAGTTTCAATAAAAAAGTAAAGGATGACCTTTGCCATGCTTATTTTGCTAGTTTGCATGTTGCTGTTTGAAAACAGAAAGTTTACCGTTGTTGCAAAAATTCCCTAGAAAAGTCAGAGCATGGTATTGTTGGGGAACGTTGCAGAAAACAAAAATTTTCCTACTCGTTTCACCAAGATCATCTAGGAGTTCATCTAGCAACGAGTGATTAGATGCATCTACATACCTTTGTAGATCGCGAGCGGAAGCGTTCAAAAGAACGATGATGATGTAGTCGTACTCGACGTGATCCAAATCACCGATGACCTGCGCCGAACGGACGGCACCTCCGCGTTCAACACACGTACGGAACAGCCACGTCTCCTCCTTCTTGATCCAGCAAGGGAGGGAGGAGAGGTTGAGGGAGATGGCACCAGCAGCAGCACGACGGCGTGGTGTTGATGGAGCTGCAGTACTCCGGCAGAGCTTCGCTAAGCACTATGGAGGTGGAGGAGGTGTTGGGGAGGGAGAAGGAGGCAACCAAAGGCCAAGGCGTTCAGGTATGAAGTCCCTCCTCTCCCCCACTATATATAGGAGGGCCAAGGGGGGGTGGCCGGCCCTAGGAGATCCAATCTCCTAGGGGGTGCGGCGGCCAAGGGGGGTTTCCCTCCCCCCCAAGGCACCTAGGAGGTGCCTTCCCCTCCTAGGACTCTTCCCCTTTCAAACCCTAGGCGCATGGGCCTATGTGGGGCTGGTGCCCTTGGCCCATTAGGCCAAGGCGCACCCCCTACAGCCCATGTGCCCCCCCCGGGACAGGTGGACCCACCCGGTGGACCCCCGGGACTCTTCCGGTGGTCCCGGTACAATACCGATAACCCCGAAACTTGTCCCGATGCCCGAAACAGGACTTCCCATATATAAATCTTTACCTCCGGACCATTCTGGAACTCCTCGTGACGTCCGGGATCTCATCCGGGACTCCAAACAACATTCGGGTTACTGCATATACATATCCCTACAACCCTAGCGTAACTGAACCTTAAGTGTGTAGACCCTACGGGTTCGGGAGACAAGCAGACATGACCGAGACGACTCTCCGGTCAATAACCAACAGTGGGATCTGGATACCCATGTTGGCTCCCACATGCTCCACGATGATCTCATCGGATGAACCACGATGTCGAGGATTCTATCAACCCCGTAGCTATTCCCTTTGTCTATCGATATGTTACTTGCCCGAGATTCGATCGTCGGTATCCCAATACCTCGTTCAATCTCGTTACCGGCAAGTCACTTTACTCGTACCGTAATGCATGATCCCGTGACCAGACACTTGGTCACTCTGAGCTCATTATGATGATGCATTACGGAGTGGGCCCAGTGATACCTCTCCGTCATACGGAGTGACAAATCCCAGTCTTGATCCATGTCACCCAACAGACACTTTCGGAGATACCCGTAGTCTACCTTTATAGTCACCCAGTTACGTTGTGACGTTTGGCATACCCAAAGCACTCCTACGGTATCCGGGAGTTACACGATCTCATGGTCTAAGGAAAAGATACTTGACATTAGAAAACTCTAGCAAACGAACTATACGATCTTGTGCTATGTTTAGGATTGGGTCTTGTCCATCACATCATTCTCCTAATGATGTGATCTCGTTATCAATGACATCCAGTGTCCATAGTCAGGAAACCATGACTATCTGTTGATCAACGAGCTAGTCAACTAGAGGCTCACTAGGGACATGTTGATGTCTGTTATTCACACATGTATTACGATTCCCGGATAACACAATTATAGCATGAATAAAGACAATTATCATGAACAAGGAAATATAATAATAATGCTTTTATTATTGCCTCTAGGGCATATTTCCAACAGTCTCCCACTTGCACTAGAGTCAATAATCTAGTTACATTGTGATGAATCGAACACCCATGGAATTCTGGTGTTGATCATGTTTTGCTCTAGGGAGAGGTTTAGTCAACGGATCTGCTACATTCAGGTCCGTATGTACTTTACAAATCTCTATGTCTCCATCTTGAACATTTCACGAATGGAGTTGAAGCGACGCTTGATGTGCCTTGTCTTCTTGTGAAACCTGGGCTCCTTGGCAAGTGCAATAGCTCCAGTGTTGTCACAGAAGAGCTTGATCGGCCCCGACGCATTGGGTATGACTCCTAGGTCGGTGATGAACTCCTTCACCCATATTGCTTCATGTGCTGCCTCCGAGGCTGCCATGTACTCCGCTTCACATGTAGATCCCGCCACGACGCTTTGCTTGCAACTGCACCAGCTTACTGCCCCACCATTCAAAATATACACGTATCCGGTTTGTGACTTAGAGTCATCCAGATCTGTGTCGAAGCTAGCGTCGACGTAACCCTTTACGACGAGCTCTTCGTCACCTCCATAAACGAGAAACATTTCCTTAGTTCTTTTCAGGTACTTCAGGATATTCTTGACCGCTGTCCAGTGTTCCTTGCCAGGATTACTTTGGTACCTTCCTACCAAACTTACGGCAAGGTTTACATCAGGTCTGGTACACAACATGGCATACCTAATAGAACCTATGGCTGAGGCATAGGGGATGACGCTCATCTCTTCTATATCTTCTGCCGTGGTCGGACATTGAGCTGAGCTCAATTTCATACCTTGCAACACAGGCAAGAACCCCTTCTTGGATTGATCCATATTGAACTTCTTCAATATCTTATCAAGGTATGTGCTTTGTGAAAGACCTATGAGGCGTCTCGATCTATCTCTATAGATTTTGATGCCTAATATATAAGCAGCTTCTCCAAGGTCCTTCATTGAAAAACTTTTATTCAAGTAGGCCTTGATTCTGTCCAAGAGTTGTATATCATTTCCCATCAAAAGTATGTCATCTACATATAATATGATAAATGCTACAGAGCTCCCACTCACTTTCTTGTAAACGCAGGCTTCTCCATAAGTCTGTGTAAACCCAAACGCTTTGATCATCTCATCAAAGCGAATGTTCCAACTCCGAGATGCTTGCACCAGCCCATAAATCGAGCGTTGGAGCTTGCACACTTTGTCAGCATTCTTAGGATCGACAAAACCTTCCGGCTGCATCATATACAATTCTTCCTTAAGGAAACCATTAAGGAATGCCGTTTTGACGTCCATTTGCCATATTTCGTAATCATAGAATGCGGCAATTGCTAACATGATTCGGACGGACTTCAGCTTCGCTACCGGTGAGAAAGTCTCATCGTAGTCAACCCCTTGAACTTGTCGATAACCCTTAGCGACAAGACGAGCTTTATAGATGGTCACATTACCATCCGCGTCTGTCTTCCTCTTAAAGATCCATTTATTTTCTATGGCTCGCCGCTCAATGGGCAAGTCAGTCAAAGTCCATACTTTGTTTTCATACATGGATCCTATCTCGGATTTCATGGCTTCTAGCCATTTGTCGGAATCCGGGCCCGCCATCGCTTCTTCATAGTTCGAAGGTTCGCCGTTGTCTAACAGCATGATTTCCAAGACAGGGTTGACGTACCACTCTGGTGCGGAACGTGTCCTTGTGGACCTTCGAATTTCAGTAGGGGCTTGATCAGAAGTATCTTGATCATTTTCATTAACTTCCTCTCTAGTCGGTGCAGGCACCTCAGGAACATTTTCTTGAGTTGCGCCATTTTCCGGTTCAAGAGGTAATACTTCATCAAGCTCTACTTTCCTCCCACTTACTTCTTTCGAGAGAAACTCTTTCTCCAGAAAGGACCCATTCTTGGCAACAAAGATCTTGCCTTCGGATCTGAGGTAGAAGGTGTACCCAATAGTTTCTTTTGGGTATCCTATGAAGACGCATTTTTCCGACTTGGGTTCGAGCTTTTCAGGTTGAAGTTTCTTGACATAAGCATCGCATCCCCAAACTTTTAGAAACGACAGCTTAGGTTTCTTCCCAAACCATAATTCATACGGTGTCGTCTCAACGGATTTCGACGGAGCCCTATTTGAAGTGAATGCGGCAGTCTCTAAAGCATAGCCCCAAAAAGAAAGCGGTAAATCGGTAAGAGACATCATAGATCGCACCATATCTAACAGAGTGCGATTACGACGTTCGGACACACCATTACGCTGAGGTGTTCCAGGCGGCGTGAGCTGTGAAACTATTCCACATTTTCTTAAGTGTGCCCCAAACTCGTGACTCAAGTATTCTCCTCCACGATCTGATCGTAGAAACTTGATTTTCCTGTCACGTTGATTTTCAACCTCACTCTGAAATTCCTTGAACTTTTCAAAGGTTTCAGACTTGTGTTTCATTAAGTAGATATACCCATACCTACTTAAATCATCAGTGAGAGTGAGAACATAACGATAGCCACCGCGAGCCTCAACACTCATCGGACCGCACACATCAGTATGTATGATTTCCAATAAGTCGGTTGCTCGCTCCATTGTTCCTGAGAACGGAGTCTTGGTCATTTTACCCATAAGGCATGGTTCGCACGTGTCAAATGATTCATAATCAAGAGACTCTAAAAGTCCATCAGTATGGAGCTTCTTCATGCGTTTGACACCTATGTGACCAAGGCGGCAGTGCCACAAGTATGTGGGACTATCATTATCAACCTTACTTCTTTTGGTACTCACATTATGAACATGTGTAGCATCACGTTCGAGATTCATAAAGAATAAACCATTCACCATAGGAGCATGACCATAAAACATATCTCTCATAAAAATGGAACAACCATTATTCTCAGATTTAAAAGAGTAGCCATCTCGAATTAAATGAGATCCCGATACAATGTTCATGCTCAAAGCTGGCACTAAATAACAATTATTAAGGTTTAAAACTAATCCCGAAGGGAGATGCAGAGGTAGCGTGCCGACGGCGATCACATTGACCTTGGAACCATTCCCGACGCGCATCGTCACCTCGTCCTTTGCCAGTTTCCGCTTATTCCGCAGCCCCTGCTTTCAGTTACAAATGTGAGAAACTGCACCGGTATCAAATACCCAGGAGCCACTACGGGCACTAGTAAGGTACACATCAATTACATGTATATCACATATACCTTTTGTTTTGCCGGCCTTCTTATCCGCTAAGTACTTAGGGCAGTTCCGCTTCCAGTGACCGCTTTCCTTGCAATAAAAGCACTCAGTCTCGGGCTTGGGTCCATTCTTTGGCTTCTTCCTGGCAGCTTGCTTGCCGGGCGCGGCAACCTCCTTGCCGTCCTTCTTGAAGTTCTTTTTACCCTTGCCTTTCTTGAACTTAGTGGTTTTATTGACCATCAACACTTGATGTTCCTTCCTGACTTCTACCTCTGCTGATTTCAGCATAGCAAATACTTCAGGAATGGTCTTTTCCATCCCCTGCATATTGAAGTTCATCACAAAGCTCTTGTAGCTTGGTGGAAGCGACTGGAGGATTCTGTCAATGACCGCATCATCCGGGAGATTAACTCCCAGCTGAGTCAAGCGGTTATGCAACCCAGACATAGTGAGTATGTGCTCACTGACAGAACTGTTTTCCTCCATCTTACAACTGAAGAATTTGTCGGAGACATCATATCTCTCGACCCGGGCATGAGCTTGGAAAACCATTTTCAGCTCTTCGAACATCTCATATGCTCCATGTCTCTCAAAACGCTTTTGGAGCCCCGGCTCTAGGCTGTAAAGCATGCCGCACTGAACGAGGGAGTAGTCATCGAAACGTGCCTGCCAAGCGTTCATAACATCTTGTTCTGCAGGGAGAACGGGTGCGTCACCAAGCGGTGCTTGTAGGACATAATCTTTCTTGGCAGCTATGAGGATGATCCTCAGGTTCCGGACCCAGTCCGTATAGTTGCTGCCATCGTCTTTCAGCTTAGTTTTCTCTAGGAACGCGTTGAAGTTGAGGACTACGTTGGCCATTTGATCTACAAGACATATTGCAAAGATTTTAGACTAAGTTCATGATAATTAAGTTCAACTAATCAAATTATTAGTGAACTCCCGCTTAGATTAGACATCCCTCTAGTCATCTAAGTATTACATGATCCGAGTTAAACTAGACCGTGTCCGATCATCACGTGAGACGGACTAGTCAACATCGGTGAACATCTTCATGTTGATCGTATCTTCTATACGACTCATGCTCGACCTTTCGGTCTTCTGTGTTCCGAGGCCATGTCTGTACATGCTAGGCTCGTCAAGTCAACCTAAGTGTTTGCATGTGTAAATCTGTCTTACACCCGTTGTATGTGAACGTCTGAATAAAACACCCGATCATCACGTGGTGTTTTGAAACAGCGAACTGTCGCAACGGTGCACAGTTAGGGGGAACACTTCTTGAATTTATTGTGAGGGATCATCTTATTTACTACCGTCGTTCTAAGTAAACAAGATGCAAAACATGATAAACATCACATGCAATCAAATAATAAACGTGACATGATATGGCCAATATCACATAGCTCCTTTGATCTCCATCTTGGGGCTCCATGATCATCTTGTCACCGTCTTGACACCATGATCTCCATCATCATGATCTCCATCATCGTGTCTCCATGAAGTTGCTCGCCAACTATTACTTCTACTACTATGGCTAACGCGTTTAGCAATAAAGTAAAGTAATTTACATGGCGTTTCTCGATGACATGCAGGTCATTAAAAGAATAATGACAACTCCTATGGCTCCTGCCGGTTGTCATACTCATCGACATGCAAGTCGTGAATCCTATTACAATAGCATGAACATCTCATACATCACATATAGATCTTTCATCATTCATCACAACTTTGGCCATATCATATCACAAACCACTTGCTGCAAAAACAAGTTAGACGTCCTCTAATTGTTGTTGCAAGTTTTACGTGGCTGAATTAGGGTTCTAGCAAGAACGTCTTCTTACCTACGTTAAAGCCACAACGTGATTTGTCAACTTCTATTTACCCTTCATAAGGACCCTGTTCATCGATTCCGCTCCAACTAAAGTGGGAGAGACAGACACCCGCCAGCCATCTTATGCAACTAGTGCATGTTAGTCGGTGGAACCGGTCTCACGTAAGCGTACGTGTAAGGTTGGTCCGGGCCGCTTCATCCCACAATACCGCTGAAGAAAGAAAGGACTAGTAACGGCAAGAAAGTTGACAAATCTACGCCCACAACAAATTGTGTTCTACTCGCGCAAGAAGAACTACGCATAGACCTAGCTCATGATGCCACTGTTGGGGAACGTTGCAGAAAACAAAAATTTTCCTACTCGTTTCACCAAGATCATCTAGGAGTTCATCTAGCAACGAGTGATTAGATGCATCTACATACCTTTGTAGATCGCGAGCGGAAGCGTTCAAAAGAACGGTGATGATGTAGTCGTACTCGACGTGATCCAAATCACCGATGACCAGCGCCGAACGGACGGCACCTCCGCGTTCAACACACGTACGGAACAGCCACGTCTCCTCCTTCTTGATCCAGCAAGGGAGGGAGGAGAGGTTGAGGGAGATGGCACCAGCAGCAGCACGACGGCGTGGTGTTGATGGAGCTGCAGTACTCCGGCAGAGCTTCGCTAAGCACTATGGAGGTGGAGGAGGTGTTGGGGAGGGAGAAGGAGGCAACCAAAGGCCAAGGCATTCAGGTATGAAGTCCCCCCTCTCCCCCACTATATATAGGAGGGCCAAGGGGGGGTGGCCGTCCCTAGGAGATCCAATCTCCTAGGGGGTGCAGCGGCCAAGGGGGGTTTCCCTCCCCCCCAAGGCACCTAGGAGGTGCCTTCCCCTCCTAGGACTCTTCCCCTTTCAAACCCTAGGCGCATGGGCCTATGTGGGGCTGGTGCCCTTGGCCCATTAGGCCAAGGCGCACCCCCTACAGCCCATGTGGCCCCCCCGGGACAGGTGGACCCACCCGGTGGACCCCCGGGACCCTTCCGGTGGTCCCGGTACAATACCGATAACCCCGAAACTTGTCCCGATGCCCGAAACAGGACTTCCCATATATAAATCTTTACCTCCGGACCATTCCGGAACTCCTCGTGACGTCCGGGATCTCATCCGGGACTCCGAACAACATTCGGGTTACTGCATATACATATCCCTACAACCCTAGCGTAACTGAACCTTAAGTGTGTAGACTCTACGGGTTCGGGAGACAAGCAGACATGACCGAGACGACTCTCCGGTCAATAACCAACAGCGGGATCTGGATACCCATGTTGGCTCCCACATGCTCCACGATGATCTCATCGGATGAACCACGATGTCGAGGATTCTATCAACCCCGTAGCTATTCCCTTTGTCTATCGATATGTTACTTGCCCGAGATTCGATCGTCGGTATCCCAATACCTCGTTCAATCTCGTTACCGGCAAGTCACTTTACTCGTACCGTAATGCATGATCCCGTGACCAGACACTTGGTCACTCTGAGCTCATTATGATGATGCATTACGGAGTGGGCCCAGTGATACCTCTCCGTCATACGGAGTGACAAATCCCAGTCTTGATCCATGTCACCCAACAGACACTTTCGGAGATACCCGTAGTCTACCTTTATAGTCACCCAGTTACGTTGTGACATTTGGCATACCCAAAGCACTCCTACAGTATTCGGGAGTTACACGATCTCATGGTCTAAGGAAAAGATACTTGACATTGGAAAACTCTAGCAAACGAACTATACGATCTTGTGCTATGTTTAGGATTGGGTCTTGTCCATCACATCATTCTCCTAATGATGTGATCTCGTTATCAATGACATCCAGTGTCCATAGTCAGGAAACCATGACTATCTGTTGATCAACGAGCTAGTCAACTAGAGGCTCACTAGGGACATGTTGATGTCTGTTATTCACACATGTATTACGATTTCCGGATAACACAATTATAGCATGAATAAAGACAATTATCATGAACAAGGAAATATAATAATAATGCTTTTATTATTGCCTCTAGGGCATATTTCCAACAGGTATAACGTTGAATATTTTTACATATTGAGCTCTGATAAATTTATTACAGTGGGAAATTTAGTTCATAATTTTTGGAGTTAGGGAAGTATGGATACTCTTGCATTCTTTACAGACTGTACTGTTTTGACAGATTGCTGTTATGTTTGCGTTGTTTGCATATGTTTGCTTGTTTAATGATTCTATTTGATGATAAGAGTGTTAAATATGCAGACGCATTTAGTATGCAATGTTGAATAATAATATAAGTGATTTGTTATAGTAGAATATGATAAGGTTTTGCATTGGTTTATACTAACCTATCTCATGAGTTCTTGTTGAGTTTGTTGTGAATGAAGCTTTTGATAAAATGAGAAACCATGATATGAGATGAATTAAGGAGACACAAAAGCTCAAGCTTGGAGATGCCCAAGGCACCCCAAGATAATATTTCAAGAAGTCTCAAGCATCTAAGCTTGGGGATGCCCCGGTAGGCATCCCACCTTTCTTCTTCAACAACTATCGGTTAGTATCGGTTGAGCCTAAGTTTTTGCTTCTTCACATGAGTTGTGCTATCCTTGCAATGTAGTTTTCTTTAGCTTTGCTTGCTGTTTGAATAAAGTATCAAGATCTGAAATTATTAAATGAGAGAGAGCCATACATGAATTGGAATTTGTTAGAATACTCTATGTGCTTCACTTATATCTTTTGAGCTTGATAGTTTTTGCTCTAGTGCTTCACTTATATCTTTCAGAGCATGGTGGTAGTTTTATTTTGAAGAAATATATGAACTCTCATGCTTCACTTATATTATTTTGAGAGTTGTTAATAGCATGGTAATTTGCTTAATATTAATATACTTGGTATTCAAGATATGTGAAACTTTCTTATGAGTGTGTTGAATACTAAGAAAAGTTTGATGCTTGATAATTGTTTTGAGATATGGAGGTGATAATATCAAAGTCGTCCTAGTTGAGTGATTGTGAATTTGAGAAATGCTTGTGTTGAAGTTGGCAAGTCCCGTAGCATGCACGTATGGTAAAAGTTGTGTAACAAATTTATTGCATGGGGTGCTCTTTTGATTGCCTTCCCTTGAGTGGAGGTCGGGGGCGCGCGATGGTTAACTCCTACCAACCTCCCCCCTAGGAGCATGCGTAGTAGTACTTTTCTTTGAGGGCTAATAAAACTTTTGCAATAAGTATATGAGTTCTTTATGACTAATGTTGAGTCCATGGATTATACGCACTTTTACCTTTCCACCTTTGCTAGCCTCTTTGGTACCGTGCATTGCCCTTTCTCACCTTGAGAGTTGGTGCAAACTTCGCCGGTGCATCCAAACCCCGTGATACGATACGCTCTATCACACATAAACCTCCTTATATCTTCCTCAAAACAGCCACCATACCTACCTATCATGGCATTTCCATAGCCATTCCGAGATATATTGCCATGCAACTTCCATCATCATCATCATGACATACATTACTTTTGTCATATTGCCATTGCATGATCTTGTAGTTGACATCATATTTGTGGCAAAGCCACCATGCATTATTTTCCATACATGTCACTCTTGATTCATTGCACCATCCCGGTACACCGCCAGAGGCATTCATATAGAGTCATATCTTGTTCTAAGTTTCGAGTTGTAATCCGTGTGTTGTAATCAATAGAAGTGTGATGATCATCATTATTAGAGCATTGCCCAAAAAAAAGGCCAAAAAAGGCCCAAAAAAAGGCCAAAAGAAAAAAAAGGCCCAAAAAAATAAAAAATAAAAAGGGCAATGCTACTATCTCTTTTTCCACACTTGTGCTTCAAAGTAGCACCTTGTTCTTCATGTAGTGAGTCTCATAAGTTGTCTTTTTATACTAGTGGGAATTTTTCATTATAGAACTTGGCTTGTATATTCCTACGATGGGCTTCCTCAAATGCCCTAGGTCTTCATGAGCAAGCAAGTTGGATGCACACCCACTAGTTTTCTTTTGTTGAGCATTCATAGCTCTAGTGCATCCGTTGCATGGCAATCCCTACTCCTCATGTTGACATCAATTGATGGGCATCTCCATAGCCCGTTGATTATCCTCGTCAATGTGAGACTTTCTCCTTTTTTGTCTTCTCCACACAATCCCCATCATCATATTCTATTCCACCCATAGTGCTATATCCATGGCTCACGCTCATGTATTGCGTGAGAGTTGAAAAAGGCTGAAGCGCGTTAAAAAGTATGAACCAATTGCTTGGCTGAAACCGGGGTTGTTCTTGATGGGAGTATTTTGTGTGATGAAAATGAAGCATAGCCTAACTATATGATTTTGTAGGGATGAACTTTCTTTTGCCATGTTATTTTGAGAAGACATGATTGTCTTATTAGTATGCTTGAAGTATTATTATTTTTGTGTCAATATGAACTTTTGTCTTGAATCTTTCGGATCTGAATATTTATATCACAATTAAGAAGATTTACATTGAAATTATGCAAAAGTATCACTCCGCATCAAAAATTCTTTTTTATCATTTACCTACTCGAGGACGAGCAGGAATTAAGCTTGGGGATGCTTGATACGTCTCCAACGTAACTATAATTTTTGATTGCTCCATGCTACTTTATCTACTGTTTTAGGCAATATTGGGCTTTATTATCCACTTTTATATTATTTTTGGGACTAACCTATTAACCGGAGGCCCAACCCAGATTAGTTGTTTTATGCTTATTTCAGTGTTTCGAGGAAAAGGAATATCAGACAGAGTCAAAACGGAACGAAATCAACTGGAGAAGCTATTTTTGGAAGGAAAGCAACCCAGGGAACTTGGAGTGCACGTCAGGGGAGATACGGGCTGCCCAC
>NC_041387.1:15402507-15417390 GCF_002162155.2 Triticum dicoccoides
GGCGCGCCCCATACCTCGTGGGGCCCCCGTAGCTCCACTGACGTACCCCCTGAACCCATATATACCTACGTACCCTAAAACTTCCAGAACAGAAGATAGATCGGGAGTTCCGCCGCCGCAAGCCTCTGTACCCACCAAAAACCAATCGGGACCCTGTTCCAGCACCCTACCGGAGGGGGATCCCATCACCGGAGGCCATCTTCATCATCCCGGCGCTATCCATGACGAGGAGGGAGTAGTTCACCCTCGGGGTTGAGGGTATGTACCAGTAGCTATGTGTTTGATTTCTCTCTCTCGTGTTCCTCGATGGCACGATCTTGATGTATCCCGAGCTTTGCTATTGTAGTTGGATCTTATGATGTTTCTCCCCCTCTACTCTTTTGTGATGAATTGAGTTTCCCCTTTTGAAGTTATTTTATCGGATTGAGTCTTTATGAGAACACTTGATGTATGTCTTGCATGGGATAACCGTGGTGACAATGGGTTATTCTATTGATCCACTTGATGTATGTTTTGGTGATCAACTTGCGGGTTTCGTGACACTTGGGAACCTATGCATAGGGGTTGGCACACGTTCTTGACTCTCCGGTAGTAGCTTTGGGGCACTCTTTGAAGTACTTTTATGTTGGTTGGATGAATCTGAGATTGTGTGATGCATATCGTATAATCATGCCCATGGATACTTGAGGTGACAATGGAGTATCTAGGTGACATTAGGGTTTTGGTTGATTTGTATCTTAAGGTGTTATTCTAGTACGAACTCTTTTATAGATCGATCCGAAAGAATAGCTTTGTGGTGGTTTCGTACCCGACCATAATCTCTACGTTTGTTCTCCGCTATTAGTGTCTTTGGAGTGACTCTTTGTTGCATGTTGAGTGCTTGTCATATGTTCTATCTATGTTATTATTGTTGAGAGAACTTGCACTAGTGAAAGTATGAACCCTAGGCCTTGTTTCCTACCATTGCAATACCGTTTATGGTCACTTTTACCGCTCGCTACCTTGCTGTTTTTATTATTTCAGATTACAAAAACCCATATCTACTATCTATTTTGCACTTGTATCTTCATCTCTTCGCCGAACTAGTGCACCTATACAATTTACCATTGTATTGGGTGTGTTGGGGACACAAGAGACTCTTTGTTATTTGGTTGCAGGGTTGCTTGAGAGAGACCATCTTCATCCTACGCCTCCTACGGATTGATAAACCTTAGGTCATCCACTTGAGGGAAATTTGCTACTGTCCTACAAACCTGTGCACTTGCAGGCCCAACAACGTCTACAAGAAGAAGGTTGTGTAGTAGACATCAATGCTCCACCGACCTCAACTCCAAGTCTATATATATATTCCGTTTCGTGGAGAAAAAAATCAAAGAAAAAGTTTCATCGCATTTTACGATACGGAGCCGCCGCCAAGCCCTAATCTCTCTCGGGAGAGCTGATCTGGAGTCTGTTCGGGGCTCCGGAGAGGGGAATCCGTCCCCGTCGTTGATAACCCACAAGTGTAGGGGATCGCAACAGCTTTCGAGGGTAAAGTATGCAACCTAAATTTATTGATTCGACACAAGGGGAGCCAAAGAATATTCTTGAGTATTAGCAGTTGAGTTGTCAAATCAACCACACCTGGATAACTTAGTGTCTGCAGCAAAGTATTTAGTAGCAAAAGTAGTATGATAATAAAGGTAACGGTAGCAAAAGTAAAGATAATTGTCTTTGGGTTTTTGTAGTAGTTGTAACAGTAGCAACGGAAAGGTAAATAAGCGAAGAACAATATGTGAAAAGCTCGTAGGCAATGGATCAATGATGGATAATTATGCCGGATGCGATTCCTCATGTAATAGCTATAACATAGGGTGACACAGAACTAGCTCCAGTTCATCAATGTAATGTAGGCATGTATTCCGTAAATAGTCATACGTGCTTATGGAAAAGAACTTGCATGGCATCTTTTGTCCTACCCTCCCGTGGCAGCGGGGTCCTAGCGGAAACTAAGGGATATTAAGGCCTCCTTTTAATAGAGAACCGGAACAAATCATTAACACATAGTGAATACATGAACTCCTCAAACTACGGTCATCACCGAGAAGTATCCCGATTATTGTCACTTCGGGGTTGTCGGATCATAACACATAATAGGTGACTATAGACTTGCAAGATAGGATCAAGAACACACATATATTCATGAAAACATAATAGGTTCAAATCTGGAATCATGGCACTCGGGCCCTAGTGACAAGCATTAAGCATAGCAAAGTCATAGCAACATCAATTTCAGAACATAGTGGATACTAGGGATCAAACCCTAACAAAACTAACTTGATTACATGGTAAATGTCATCCAACCCATCACCGTCCACCAAGCCTACGATGGAATTACTAACGCACGGCGGTGAGCATCATGAAATTGGTGATGGAGGATGGTTGATGATGACGAGGGCGACGAATCCCCCTCTCCGGAGGCCCGAACGGACTCCAGATCAGCCCTCCCAAGAGAGATTAGGGCTTGGCGGCGGCTCTGTGTCGTAAAACGCGATGAAACTTTCTCTCTGATTTTTTCTCCCCGAACGTGAATATATGGAGTTAGAGTTGAGGTCGGTGGAGGTCCAGGAGGCCCACGAGATAGGAGGGCGCGCCCTATAGGGGGGGAGCCCCTCTGTCTCGTGGACAGGGTGTGGGCCCCCTGGTGTATTTCTTTCGCCTAGAAATTCTTATTAATTCCAAAAAGTGCCTCCGTGGATTTTCAGGACATTCCGAGAACTTTTCTTTTCTACACATAAAACAACATCATGGCAGTTCTGCTGAAAACAACGTCAGTCCGGGTTAGTTTCATTCAAATCATGCAAGTTAGTTTCCAAAACAAGGGCAAGAGTGTTTGGAAAAGTAGATACGTTGGAGACGTATCAACCTCCAAGCTTAAACCTTTGCTTGTCCTCAAGCAATTCAGTTGATAAACTGAAAGTGATAAACAAAAACTTTTACAAACTCTGTTTGGTCTTGTTGTTGTAACATGAAAAGCCAGCATTCAAGTTTCAGCAAATATTATGAACTAACCATACTCACAATAACACTTAGGTCTCACAATTACTCATATCAATAGCATAATCAGCTAGCGAGCCATAATAATAAAAGTCGGATGACAACACTTTCTCAAAATAAGCATAACATGATATAACAAAATGGTATCTCGCTAGCCCTTTCTGAGACCGCAAAACATAAATGCAGAGCATCTTTAAAGATCAAGGACTGACTAAACATTGTAATTCATGGTACAAGAGATCCAGTCAAGTCATACCCAATATAAACCAATAATAATGAATGCAAATGACAGTGTGCTCTCCAGCGGGTGCTTTTAATAAGAAGGGTGATGACTCAACATAAAAGTAAATAGATAGGCCCTTCGCAGAGGGAAGCAGGGATTTGAAGAGGTGCCAGAGCTCGATTTTAAAATAGAGATTGAATAACATTTTGAGTGGCATACTTTCACTGTCAACGCAACAACTATGAGATGGTTGTATCTTCCATACTACATGCATTATAGGCAGTTCCCAAACAGAATGGTAAGGTTTATACTCCCCCAACCACCAACAAGCATCAATCCATGGCTTGCTCGAAACAACGAGTGCCTCCAACATACAACAGCCCTGGGGGAGTTTTGTTTAATTATTTTGATTTGCTTTGATCTTTTTGGATCATGGGACTGGGCATCCCGGTTACCGGCCCTTTCTCGTGAATGAGGAGCGGAGTCCACTCCTCTTGAGAATAACCCACCTAGCATGGAAGATATAGGTAGCCCTAGTTGTAACATGAGCTGCTCGAGCATACAAAACAGAATTTCATTTGAAGGTTTGGAGTTTGGCGCATACAAATTTACTTGGAACGGCAGGTAAATACCGCATATAGGAAGGTATAGTGGACTCATATGGAACAACTTTGGGGTTTAAGGAGTTTGGATGCACAAGCAGTATTCCTTAGTACAGGTGAAGGCTAGCAAAAGACTGGGAAGCGACCAACTGAGAGAGCGACAACAGTCATAAACATGCAATAAAATTAATTCACACCGAATACAAGCATGAGTAGGATATAATCCACCATGAACATAAATATCATGAAGGCTATGTTGATTTGATTCAACTACATGCGTGAACATGTGCCAAGTCGAGTCACTCAATTCATTCAAAGGAGGATACCATCTCATCATACCACATCATAATCATTCTAATAGCATGTTGGCACGCAAGGTAAACCATTATAACTCATATCTAATCAAGTATGGCACAAGTAACTATAATCTCTAAATGTCATTCCAAATATGTTTACTTCATAATAAGCTGACTCAGAAACGATGAACTCATCATATTTACAAAAACAAGAGAGGTCGAGTTCATACCAGCTTTTCTCATCTCAATAAGTCCATCATATATCGTCATTATTGCCTTTCACTTGCACGACCGAACGATGTGTATAATAATAATAGTGCACGGGCATTGGACTAAGCTGGAATCTGCAAGCATTCAACCCAAGAGAGTAGAAAAGCAAAATGGGCTCTAAGTTATATAAACAATCATGCATATGAGAGCCACTAAGCATTTTCAATGTGGTCTTCTCGACCCCCAAAGGAAAGAAAAGAAAATAAAACTATTTACACGGGAAAGCTCCCAACAAGTAAGAAGAAGAACTAGAAATCTTTTTGGGTTTTCATTTTAATTTCTACTACAAGCATGGAAATTAAACTAACTAATTTTTTTTGTTTTTCTTAAGGTTTATCAAACACACAAGAAGAAAACTAGAAAAAGAAATTTAAACTAGCATTGATAATACAATGAAAGAGTATGAGCACCGACGACTAGTGTGTGAACATGAATGTAAAGTCGGTGAGAAATACGTACTCCCCCAAGCTTAGGCTTATGGCCTAAGTTGGTCTAGTACCAAGGACCGCCTGACGGATATCCATACGTGAAACCGGGGGCGTACTGAGATGCAGCGACAACCACCTCCTGAGCTACAGCGTGTTGCCGAGCTGGATGGGGATTTTTTTGGGTAGAAGGTGAAGTGTGTGGGTGCTGGCATAAGTGGAGGGGCACCAGGGGCCCACGAGACAGGGGCGCGCGCCCTATAGGGGGGGGCCCTCCACTCTCGTGGCCTGGTGCTTGCCCCTCCTGCAGTGTTTTTAGTGCCTAAAATCCTCAAATATTCCATAAAAAATCATACTAAATTTGCAGGGCATTTGGAGCACTTTTATTTTCGGGATATTTTTTTAATGCACGGATAATTCAGAAAACAGATAGATAATACTATTTTTTCTTTATTTATTCTAAATAACAAAAATTAAAAAAGAAGGTACAGAAGGTCGTGCCTTCTAGTTTCATCCATCTCATGATCATCAAAATGAATCCACTAAAAAGGTTGATCAAGTCTTGTTAACAAACTCATTCCGAATAACACGGGACCGGAGAAATTTCGAATAACACTAAGTTACCTCAACGGGGATATGAAAACCCCAACAATAAGAATATTATACTTTTTCTTGACAGTAGGAAGAGGAAATTCAAAACCTCCAATAATAATAGTTGGAACTTTTCCAAGAGAATTGATGCTATGAACTTGGGATTGTTTCCTCAGAAAGTGTACCGTATGCTCATTACCATTAACATGAAAAGTGACATTGCCTTTGTTGCAATCAATAACAGCCCCTGCAGTATTAAGAAAAGGTCTACCAAGGATAATAGACATACTATCGTCCTCGGGAATATCAAGATTAACAAAGTCCGTTGAGATAGTGACATTTGCAACCACAACAGGCACATCCTCACAAATACCGACAGGTATAGCAGTTGATTTATCGGCCATTTGCAAAGATATTTCAGTAGGTGTCAACTTATTCAATTCAAGTCTACGATATAAAGAGAGAGGCATAACACTAACACCGGCTCCAAGATCACATAAAGCAGTTCTAACATAATTTATTTTAATGGAGCATGGTATAGTTGGTACACCCGAATCTCCAAGTTTCTTTGGTATTCCACCCTTAAAAGTGTAATTAGCAAGCATGGTGGAAATTTTAGCTTCCGGTATCTTTCTTTTATTTGTAATGATATCCTTCATATACTTAGCATAAGGATTTACTTTAAGCATATCAGTTAAGCGCATATGTAAGAAAATAGGTCTAATCATTTCAGCAAAGCGCTCAAAATCCTCATCATCCTTTGTCTTGGATGGCTTAGGAGGAAAGGGCATGGGTTTCTGAACCCATGGTTCTCTTTCTCTACCGTGCTTCCTAGCAACAAAATCTCTCTTATCATAATGTTGATTCTTTGATTGTGGGTTATCAAGATCAACAGCAGGTTCAATCTCTACATCATTATTTTTGCTAGGTTGAGCATCAACATGAACATTATCATTAACATTATCACTAGGTTCATGTTCATCACCTGATTGTGTTTCAGCATCAGAAATAGAAATATCATTAGGATTCTCAGGTGTGTCTACAGTAGGTTCACTAGAAGCATGCAAAGTTCTACCGTTTTTCTTTTTCTTCTTTTTAGAAGAACTAGGTGCCTCTAAATTGTTTCTCTGAGAATCTTGCTCGATTCTCTTAGGGTGGCCTTCAGGATACAAAGGTTCCTGAGTCATTCTACCAGTTCTAGTAGCCACTCTAACAGCAAAGTCATTTTTATTATTTAATTCATCAAGCAAATCATTTTGAGCTTTGAGTACTTGCTCAGCTTGAGTATCAACCATAGAAGCATATTTGCTAACAAGTTGGAGTTCACCTTTAACTCTAGCCATATTATCGCTCACACGTCCTACCTCGAAAGCATTATTCTTTAACTCTCTACCAACATAAGCATTAAAACTTTCTTGTCTAGCCATAAAGTCATCAAATTCATCTAAGCATGGGCTATAAAATTTAGTAGAGGGGATTTCAACTTTATCATATCTATAGAGAGAATTTACCTTTACTACCTGTGTCGGGTTATCAAGACAATGTGGTTCTTCAACAGGCGGTATATTAAGACAATGTATTTCTTCAATAGGAGGTAAATTCTTAACATCTTCAGCTTTAATACCTTTTTCTTTCATTGATTTCTTTGCCTCTTGCATATCTTCAGGACTGAGAAATAAAACACCTCTCTTCTTCGGAGTGGGTTTAGGAATAGGATCAGGAGTTAGCTCAATTGGTTCAAGAATTGCTTCAGGAATTGGCTTAGGAAGAGTCCAATTATTTTCATTAGTCAACATATTATTCAGTAGTATTTCAGCTTCGTCGACTATTCTTTCCCTGAAAACACAACCAGCACAACTATCCAAGTAGTCCTTGGAAGCATCGATTAGTCCATTATAAAAGATATCAAGTATTTCATTTTTCTTGAGAGGATGATCAGGCAAAGCATTAAGTAACCGAAGAAGCCTCCCCCAAGCTTGTGGGAGACTCTCTTCTTTGATTTGCAAAAAATTATATATTTCCTGCAAGGCAGCTTGTTTCTTATGAGAAGGGAAATATTTAGCAGAGAAGTAATAAATCATATCCTGGGGACTACGCACATAACCAGGAGCAAGAGAATTATAGAAAGTCTTAGAATCACCCTTTAATGAGAACGGAAATATATTAAGGATATAAAAATAGCGAGACTTCTCATCATGAGTAAACAGGGTAGCTATTTCATTCAACTTGGTAAGATGTGCCACAACAGTTTCAGATTCACAGCCATAAAAAGGATCAGATTCAACTAAAGTAATAATCTCAGGATCAACAGAGAATTCATAATCCTTATCAGTAACACAGATAGGTGAAGTAGCAAAAGCAGGGTCAGGTTTCATTCTAGCATTAAGAGACTGCTGCTTCCATTTAGCTAATAATTTCTTAAGATCATATCTATCATTGCAAGCAAAGATCTCCCTAGCAGCTTCTTCATTCATAACATAACCCTCAGGAACAACAGGCAATACATAATCATTGGGAGAACCTTCATCATCACTATCATCAATAATAGCATCTTCAATATTTTCATTCCCCCTAACTCTAGCAAGTTGTTCATCAAGAAATTCACCTAATGGCATAGTAGTATCACGCACAGAAGTAGTTTCATCATTCATAGCAGAAGTGGCATCATCAATAACATGCGACATATCAGAATTCATAGTAGTAGCAGGTTTAGGTGTCGCAAGCCTACTAATAACGGAAGGAGAATCTAGTGCAGAGCTAGATGGCAGTTCCTTATCTCCCCTCGTAGTTGAGGGCAAAATCGTAGTTCGGTCGTCTTTCAAGTTCTTCATAGTGATCAACAGATATAAATCCCAAGTGACTCAGAGAATAGAGCTCTGCTCCCCGGCAACGGTGCCAGAAATTAGTCTTGATAACCCACAAGTGTAGGGGATCGCAATAGCTTTCGAGGGTAAAGTATTCAACCAAAATTTATTGATTCGACCCAAGGGGAGCCAAAGAATATTCTTGAGTATTAGTAGTAGAGTTGTCAATTCAACCACACCTGGATAACTTAGTGTCTGCAGCAAAGTATTTAGTAGCAAAAGTAGTATGATAATAAAGGTAACGGTAGCAAAAATAAAGATAATTGTTTTTGGGTTTTTGTAGTAGTTGTAACAGTAGCAACGAAAAAGTAAATAAGCGAAGAACAATATGTGAAAAGCTCATAGGCAATGGATCAGTGATTGATAATTATGCTGGATGCGATTCCTCATGTAATAGCTATAACATAGGGTGACACAGAACTAGCTCCAGTTCATCAATGTAATGTAGGCATGTATTCCGTAAATAGTCATACGTGCTTATGGAAAAGAACTTGCATGACATCTTTTGTCCTACCCTCCCGTGGCAGCGGGGTCCTAGAGGAAACTAAGGGATATTAAGGCCTCCTTTTAATAGAGAACCGGAACAAAGCATTAACACATAGTGAATACATGAACTCCTCAAACTATGGTCATCACCGAGAAGTATCCCGATTATTGTCACTTCGGGGTTGTCGGATCATAACACATAATAGGTGACTATAGACTTGCAAGATAGGATCAAGAACTCACATATTTTTATGAAAACATAATAGGTTCAGATCTGAAATCATGGCACTCGGGCCCTAGTGACAAGCATTAAGCATAGCAAAGTCATAGCAACATCAATCTCAGAACATAGTGGATACTAGGGATCAAACCCTAACAAAACTAACTTGATTACATGGTAAATGTCATCCAACCCATCACCGTCCAGCAAGCCTACGATGGAATTACTCATGCACGATAGTGGGCATCATGAAATTGGTGATGGAGGATGGTTGATGATGACGACGGCGACGAATCCCCCTCTTCGGAGCCCCGAACGGACTCCAGATTAGCCCTCCCGAGAGAGATTAGGGCTTGGCGGCGGCTCCGTGTCGTAAAACGCGATGAAACTTTGTCTCTGAATTTTTTCTCCTCGAACGTGAATATATGGAGTTGGAGTTGAGGTCGGTGGAGGTCCAGGGGGCCCACGAGATAGGAGGGCGTGCCCTATAGGGGGGGCGCCCCCTATCTCGTGGATAGGGTGTTGTCGTGGTTCTAAGTCTGACAGTAGAATGGGGGGTAAGTATGAGAAGGCAAGGTCCTAGCTATGGAGTAGTTGTACACACGAGTGTTAGCGAGTTCAGGCCCTTCTCTGAGGAAGTAACAGTCCAACGTCTCGGAGCCCGGAGGCGGTCGACTGATCTCTGTGTATATGAGTTACAGGGGTGCGAACCCTTCTACCAGTGGTGGGGGTGGCTTATATAGAGGACGCCAAGACCCCAGCCAGCCCACGTAGAGGAGGGTTAAAGTACATTAAGGCTGGCGTTACTGGTAACGCCATACATAAAGTGTCATCATGACCATTAAGACTATTCAATTACAGACCGTTTGGATGTAGAGTAGATCCTAAACTTCTGATGGTCGAGTGCATCTTCATGGTCGAGTGTCTTCTAGCCAGTCGAGTGGAGTCTCCCTTGGTCGAGTGGAACTTCCCTTGGTCGACTGGAAGGTTGCTTCGTATGATGATGTCCTAGGGCATGGTATCCTAGATAGGTCCATGACCCTACCCTAGGTACATAACCTCATCATTAGCCCCCGAATGGATCGAGGTTCGAGTGAGGAAGGAGTTGACGATTTTCTCCGACTTGTTTACTGTACTTTGATTATGTCGTATCTTGGATCGGCGATTCTTCTTTCGGCGTTGGCGTCGACTTTTACTTCAGTCGCCTTGATCCATTCTTATCTTTTGTCGAGTGAACTTTTGAACTTTGGTGAACTTCCGAGCGACGGATCGCGGGAAGGATATCGTCTGACAGATTGATCTGCTGTTAGCGGATTTTGCGGGATCTGAAATTTGGGAAGCGCGCGAAGCGGGGCGATCCGCGGCAATCGGGCGGGATAAGGCATGAATGCCTCGATTTCCGCGCCGCCTTTTTCGCCACGTATCGTACGTGTGCGACTGTTCCGGGATGTGACAGATCTGCTCGGACCCACTCGTCAGCCACTCGGAAGCGCCCTTATATAAAGCGTCGGGGGTGAATTTTTGAACAGTGCCTCCCCATTTTCCTCTCTTCCCTCTCTGCCTCCGCCCATGGCGCCTGCTCCCACCTCCGCCTTATCCACCTCTCGAGCGCTTCGCTGGCGATAATGGTGAAGGAGAAGACGGCGGCTCTAGAGCATGCGAAGAAGGTGACGGCGGCGGGGCAAGCGAAGGGGAGACCGTCCAGCCGGGGCGGATCTTCGTCGAGGTCCCGCCTGCCGAAGGGTTGGATCCAAGGGGATTGGATCCGCTCGACCATCACTGGAAGGGACCTCGACGACCTGGCCGATGAGGGACTGATCCCCCACGGGTCAGCGAGGCTCCCAGGGTCCGAGTGTCAACCGCAGCCGCAGGAGGGTGAGTGCGTTCTCTTAGCCACTCACGTAGATCGTGGTTTTTCTCTGCCGCCGAGTGTGTTCTTCCGTGGGTTTCTGAATTTCTTCGGGGCGCAACTCCATCATTTCAATCCCAATTCCATCGCCTATCTTGATGCCTTTGTGTCCATGTGCGAGAACTTCCTGGGTTGTCGACCGCACTGGGGTCTCTTCAAGCACATATTCACCTGTCGGTCGCAGACAGTAAAAAAGGCGAGCCCGGGTGATGATAGGACCAAGGTTATACAGATGTGCGGGGGTCTTGGGATCCAGTTGAGGAATAAGAGCACTTTCCCGGCCATGACCCTTCCTGAGTCGGTCAGAGGGTGGTAGTCGACTTGGTTCTACTGCCAAGACGAGTCGACACCGGGGCAGTCGAATGGTCTCCCTCCGTTCTCCATGGTCCGAGTGGACAAACCGTCTTCTCTGAAGGTGCTTCCTGAGGAGAAAGCCGAGGTAAAAATGTTGGTGGAGCGCGTGGTCCAACTCGTTCGGGACGGAGTGACGGGCATGGATCTTCTGGAAGTCTTCCTGAGGCGTCGTATCCAACCACTCCAGTACCGAGGCCACCCGATGTGGCTGTACTGCGGTACTGAAGACACCACTCGGGTCCATCCAGAAGCAGTCGACGACGCTACGCTGGAGAGGTGGGTGGCCGCCATGACAGGGAACAAGGACAACCCTCGAGGGGCGAGGAGTATCCCGCCACTCGACTGTACCTATATGCCGGACAAGGTATGGCCGCTTATCTCCGAGTGTAAATTTGTTTCATTCATTCTGCTTCGCCGCGAATTGGTCGGTTGATCTTTGTCTTGCTTTGTTTTTTGTCTGATAGGCCACCACTGAATTGTACTCGATGCCCAATGGAGCGCAGACGCCGACTGAGGAGGGGGAAGGAAGCGGGGGCGAAAGCCCGGAGGAGTGGGATTCGGATGCTGACGACGACGACGAGGGTGACGACTCTGGTGAGGAGGAAGAAGAGGAGGAGGAGGAGGAAGTTGCACCTCCCCGCTCGGAAAGACGCTCGAAGCTTGCCCATGATCCAGCGACTGAGCGGGGTAAGGGGGTCGCGACCGCTTCCCAGTCGACTAAGCGCCCTCGGACCACTTCTCCGGCGCCGACTGAGAAGGCTCCGAAGCAATCTCGAGTGGTACCATCGAAGCCCGCAAAGGTCTTGCCGAAGATGAAGATGGTGATCCCCACTATCTCAGGGTAATGGTAGTTTTGAGCTTTCTCTGTTTCATGAACTTGTCTTTGGTCGACTCATGGGCCAATCGACTAGCTTTTGGAATTGCAGGGCTGCTACTTCTGAAACTTCGGCCAAGGCTGAAGACCACGAGATGGAGGATGCTGTTACCTCGCAACCAGGTATGATTCTTGTGACGCCGTTTTCAGTCAACTGACTTATTGTCTCTAATTTTGATTCTTTCTGCGGCCTCATCTAACATTGTTATTGACCTTCCTGACGATGACGATGAAGAACCACCGAGGCAAAGGAGGAGCAAGAAAACGCCTGCTGGTAAGGTGACTCGAGATGTGCCAGCACCTGAGACGTTGGTCGTGGAGGGAGACAATGTCACTCGACCCACCGTAACCTTCGCGGTGCCGTTGACGAGTGCTCGCCCTTCGTCATCGAGTGCTGCTCAACCCTTGCTTTTCTCCACCTACCCCGTTCCAGAAGACCAAGCCAGTGCTACTAGAGAAGCGATACGCCAAGCGGGGGTCATGATGGAGCAAGTGAAGGCAATTCGAGAAGCCAGCCAAGCAGCCTATGACGCCAGTTCGGCACTCTAGAGTAACGTTCAGGTCAGTCGGTCACTGCCTGTTCTTCTTTCTGAAATTCTTAGAGTCTGTCCTACACCCACTGGGTGTGTGTCGATTGAAATTCCGGGTTAGTGGGGGCACGCCGAGTGCACCCACTGGGTGTAGTTCCCAAGGCTATGGTGGACTGCTGGTAGTCGACCATAGTCTTGATGTTTTTGGTTTTTTCTTTACTCGACGGATTCATGGACCGGTGGGGGCACGCTGAGTGCACCCACTGGGTGTAGTCCCCAAGGCTATGGTGGACTGCTGGCAGTCGACCATAGTCTTTATGCTTTGAGTTTTTTCTTTACTCGACAAGGTCGAATAGATTCATGGACCGGTGGGGGCACGCTGAGTGCACCCACTGGGTGTAGTCCCCGAGACTATGGTCGACTGCTGGCAGTCGACTATAGTCTAAAGAACATTGCCTCTTTTTTTGTGTTGGTCGACTGGTCGACTCTTGATGAAACTAGTGGGGGCACGCTGAGTGCACCCACTGGGTGTAGTCCCCGAGACTATGGTCGAATGTTTGCATTCGGCCGTAGTCTTAGAAGCGCTATGATTTTTCCTTACTCACTCGGAAGTGAATTGTCTTTGACATCTGTCGATTGGTTCTTCGTAGAAATCCTGTGACCTTGCGTCTCATTATACTGAGTTGGAGAACAAACACATTCAGCTCGAGCTCGATCTGAAACTGGCCCAAGAGAACTTGACGAAAGCGAAGGAGGAAGCTAAAGGTATGCTTGGTGAGGCTTTTGACGACTGCCTTTGCCTCTCACTTGTTTCCGAATTTAATCTCACTGTAATTTTGTAGGCAAAGTGAGGGACGCCCTGAAGAAACAAGAGCTTGACTTGGCTGAGATGCAAAAAACCGCTTTAGAGAAGACCAGGCTAGCGGATGAGAAGCTGTCTTCAGTGACTAAGCTTGAAGAAGAAAACATCAATCTGAAAGCTGCTCTTGATGCTGCCAACCAGGAGGTCACTCGACTGAAAAGCGACAAGACCACCCTGAATGACAAGGCCAGCGAGTTGGAAAGAAAGAAGAATGATCTGGAGGCTTATCTGGGTGGACTCGCCAAGAAGTTGTTCCTTATGCTTGAAGGTAATCCTTTGTATCAAACAAATATTTCAATTGTAACCTCTGATCGTTTGTCTTGACTCGGTGGTTGTGCTTGCAGAATTTTGTCAGAACTTTGAAGAGGAGACTGGTCGACTGGAAGTAAACCTGGACCCCATCAACTCCCCTGTGAAAGATGAAGTCGCCATGAACGTGCTCCGACTTGAATCTCGTGTTGCTGCCGTCATCGATTATCTCGCAAGGCTGAAGGTCGCAACTTCCCGCATCGACACAACACTCTGGCCAGGAGAAACACTCCAGAACGACCTCGAGTCTCTGATGACTCGACTGAAGGAGGTCCCAAGTCGAGTGCAAGAGTGGAAGAAATCTTCGGCCAGGTGCGGCGCGGATGTTGCTCTATCTCTGGTCCGCGTTCACTACAAGGATGCACGAGAGGAAAAGCCGGTGGCTCTTAGGGTGGCCAACACCAAGAAGCACGATTTCAGATCTTTCATGGAGACCTTCATTGCCGCTGCCACTCGGATTGCAGATGGAATTGATCTGGACGAGTTTGTGGCACCTTCCAGCCCTCCACAGGAGGGGTAAAAAACTTGTGATCTTGATACTTTAAATTTGCCTCGGTATGCCGAGTGGGTTTTGTAACCGATAAACCTTAACAGGCTTAGCGCCTGAGCACTTTCGGTTCCGTTAGGTATTATCCGAACTTGGGTTCGTCACTGAACATGCTTGCGTTTGGTTCGAGGCATCCTTTGCAGGTTGAAGCAAAGCGCTTATTGCCATCGGCTTGCATCCTAATTCACTTAGGCGAGTACTCGGTTGTAGCTAAGTCCCCGAGTGAGAGGTTTGTCCTCCACTCGGTAGAATTTTAGATACTTAGGGGAGCACTGGGCTGCAGCTAAGCCCCCCGAGTGGGAGGTCTGCTCTCCACTCGGTAGGATTTCAGATTCTTAGGCGAGCACTGGGCTGCAGCTAAGCCCCCGAGTGAGAGGTCTGCTCTCCACTCGATAGGATTTTAGGCACTTAGGCGAGCACTGGGCTGCAGCTAAGCCTCCGAGTGGGAGGTCTGCTCTCCATTCGGTAGGATTTCAGACACTTAG
>NC_041387.1:15417712-15472698 GCF_002162155.2 Triticum dicoccoides
AAGCCCCCGAGTGGGAGGTCTGCTCTCCACTCGGTAGGATTTCAGACACTTAGGCGAGCACTGGGCTGCAGCTAAGCCCCCGAGTGGGAGGTCTGCTCTCCACTCAGTAGGATTTCAGACACTTAGGCGAGCACTGGGCTGTAGCTAAGCCCCCGAGTGGGAGGTCTGCTCTCCACTCGGTAGGATTTCAGACACTTAGGCGAGCACTGGGCTGCAGCTAAGCCCCCGAGTGGGAGGTCTGCTCTCCACTCGGTAGGATTTCAGACACTTAGGCGAGCACTGGGCTGCAGCTAAGCCCCCGAGTGGGAGGTCTGCTCTCCACTCGGTAGGATTTTTGAATTGGTGGCGTAGCTCGGAGGGAGAGGGTAGCAGTAAACCTGCTCCTCGTCCTCCTTGCAGAATGCATGTTGTACTTGTACTCAGGCGAGTTCTTGGACTGAAACTAAGCCCCCGAGTGGAAGGCTGGCTTGCCACTCGGTAGGATTTTATTTATCTTAGGCGAGTGTTCGGACTGCAGCTAAGACTCCGAGTGGAAGGCTGGCTTACCACTCGGTAGGATTTTATTTGTCTTAGGCGAGTGCTTGGACTGCAGCTAAGCCTCCGAGTGGAAGGCTGGCTTACCACTCGGTAGGATTTTATTTATCTTAGGCGAGTGCTTGGACTGCAGCTAAGCCTCCGAGTGGAAGGCTGGCTTACCACTCGGTAGGATTTTATTTATCTTAGGCGAAACGGATTTCGCAGCTAAGCCTTCGTGTGGGAGACTGACTCACCACTCGGTTAGGATTTGTTTTTACAGACTTAGGCGAATCGGATTCGCAGCTAAGCCAACCACTGGGGGATTGTTTTATATGGAAAAAAGTAATAACAATCACTGGGAAAACTATAAAGCTCTTGTCTTCGATAAATAAACTACAGGAGTACTTTTATTACAACTCATCCGAGTGAATACTTAAGTGTAAAAGGGGCGGAGAAGCTCCGCGTTCCAAGCTCGGGGCTCGTCGATCTGATGTTTGACGTTGTAAAGACGGTATGCTCCATTGTGGAGAACCTTGGTGACGATGAAGGGACCTTCCCAAGAAGGAGCAAGCTTGTGTGGTTTCTGCTGGTCCACTCGGAGAACTAAGTCTCCTTCCTGGAAGGCTCGACTCTTCACGTTTTTGGCGTGGAAGCGATGCCAGTCTTGTTGATAAATGGTCGACCTGATCAGAGCCATCTCTCTTTCTTCCTCTAAAAGGTCGACTGCGTCCTGCCGCGCTTGTTCTGCTTCAGCTTCGGTGTAGAGCTCGACTCGGGGAGCGTTGTGAAGAAGATCACTCGGCAAGACTGCTTCAGCTCCGTAGACCAAGAAGAATGGAGTTCTTCCAGTCGACCGGTTAGGTGTGGTCCTTAACCCCCAAAGCACCGAGGGAAGTTCGTCAACCCATGCACCAGCCGCATGCTTGAGATCACGCATCAAACGGGGCTTCAACCCTTTGAGAATCAAACCGTTGGCTCGTTCTGCCTGTCCATTCGACTGCGGATGGGCGACTGAAGCATTCGACTCGCGTACCTTGAGACGTGCAGAAAGCTCTGAATTCTTCAGAATCGAAGTTTGACCCGTTATCAGTGATGATGCTGTGCGGGACTCCATATCTGAATATCAGTTCTCGGATGAAGCTGATAGCGGTACCAGCATCGAGGTTTTTGATGGGTTTAGCCTCAATCCACTTGGTAAACTTGTCGACTGCTACCAGCACATGTGTAAAACCGCTTCTTCCTGTTCTCAACGGGCCAACCATATCCAAACCCCATGTAGCAAAGGGCCAGACGAGTGGTATAGTCTTCAAAGCTGACGCGGGCTTGTGTGACATATTGGAGTAAAATTGACATCCCTCACACTTGTCGACTATCTCTTTCGCCATTTCATTCGCTCTGGGCCAATAAAAACTAGCTCGGTATGCTTTGGCCACGATGGTCCGAGAAGACGCATGATGGCCACAGGTCCCCGAGTGGATGTCGTTAAGAATCATTCGACCTTCCTCCGGTGTTATGCATTTCTGGCTGACTCCAGTCGCACTTTCTCTATACAACTGACCTCTCATGACGGTGAAGGCTTTGGACCGGCGGACGATCTCTCGAGCTTCTTCTTCATTCTCGGGGAGTTCCTTCCTCAAAATATAGGCGTTGTAGGGCACTGTCCAATCGGGAGTGATGACCAAAACTTCCATGATCAAGTCGACCACCGCTGGGACCTCCACTTCAGTCGGATCTGTGGCGCTTTTAGGCTGCGGGGCTTCTTCAGTGAAAGGATCCTCTTGAACCGACGGTGTGTAGACATGTTCCAAAAACACGCCACTCGGAATGGCTTTCCTCTTGGAACCTATCTTCGCCAAGTCATCAGTTGCTTGATTTTTCAGTCGGGGGACGTGATGGAGTTCTAACCCTTCGAATTTCTTTTCAAGCTTCCTCACTGCATTGCAGTATCCAGTCATGGCTGGGCTTCTCACGTCCCACTCCTTCATCACCTGATTGACCACCAAATCTGAGTCGCCGTAAACCATAAGGCGACGGACGCCGAGTGAAATGGCCATGCGCAACCCATACAACAGTGCTTCATATTATGCTTCATTGTTGGAGGAATAAAAGTGGATCTGGAGCACATATCTGAGATTATCTCCTCGGGGAGAAACCAAAATTACCCCAGCACCAGAACCATTTAACATTTTAGAGCCATCAAAGAACATGGTCCAATGCTCCGAGTGAACTTGAGTCGGCTGCTGCTGTTCAATCCACTCGGCAAGGAAATCTGCTATAGCCTAGGACTTAATGGCTTTCTTTGCCTCAAATTTGATATCAAGAGGAAGGAGTTCAATTGCCCATTTAGCCACTCGACCAGTTGCATCTCTGTTGTGCAGAATCTCTGACAATGGTGCGTCGCTGACGACTGTAATGTCATGATCAGAGAAATAATGGGCAACCTTCTTCATGGTCATGTAGATCCCATATACGAGCTTCTGATAATGAGGATATCTTTGCTTCGATGGGGTCAAAACTTCAGAGAGATAATACACTGGGCGCTGAACTTTGAAGGTTTTACCTTCCTCTTCCCGCTCGACCGTAAGTACTGTACTGACGACTTGTCCTGTGGCTGCAATATAAAGCAACAAAGGCTCTTTGCTGATTGGAGCAGCAAGCACCGGCTGGGTGGAGAGCAGAGTTTTTAACTCGGCAAACGCTGCATCAGCTTCTGGAGTCCACTCGAACTTGTCTGCCTTCTTCATCAGTCGGTAAAGGGGCAAGGCCTTTTCACCGAGGCGAGAGATGAATCGACTTAACGCGGCCAAGCATCCAGTAAGCTTTTGGACATCGTGCACACGCACAGGACGTTTCATTCGGAGTATGGTGCCAACTTTTTCTGGGTTAGCGTCGATTCCTCGTTCGGAAACGAGAAAACCGAATAACTTCCCGCCAGGTACTCCGAATGTGCACTTTGCAGGATTGAGCTTGATATCGTACCTCCTGAGATTGGCAAATGTTTCAGCTAAGTCAGTCAACAGGTCGGAACCCTTTCTCGACTTGACCACGATATCATCCATGTATGCTTCCACATTCCGACTGATTTGAGTGAGTAAACACTTTTGAATCATTCTCATGAATGTGGCTCCGGCATTCTTGAGGCCGAATGGCATGGTGATATAGCAGAAGCACCCGAACGGGATGATGAAAGCTGATTTGATTTCGTCGGGCCCATACAGACGGATCTGATGATACCCGGAATAAGCGTCTAGAAAAGACAATCTCTCGCACCCCATGGTCGAGTCGACAATTTGGTCGATGCGAGGGAGAGGAAAATGATCTTTCGGGCAGGCCCGATTGATATGTTTGAAATCAATGCACATACGAAGGGAATTGTCCTTTTTGGGAACCATAACGACATTGGCGAGCCACTCGGAGTGGTATATCTCTCGGATGAACTCTGCTGCAAGGAGTCGAGCCACCTCTTCGCCAATGGCCTTTTTCTTCTAAACGGCAGACCGTCGAAGATGTTCTTTAACAGGTTTTGCCTTCGAATCGACTCTAAGGCGATGCTCAGCCAGTCCCCTGGGAACACCTGGCATGTCAGCTGGCTTCCATGCGAAGATGTCCCAGTTCTCACGGAGGAACTGGATGAGCGCTTCTTCCTATTTAGAGTCGAGTGTAGTGGAAATATGGGTCAGAGCTGCATTGGGGTCAGTCGGGTGGATGTGAACTGGCTTTGTCTCCCCGGACGACTGAAATGCTGACTCTGTGGCGGGCTTCTTGGCCCGCAGTAAATCACTCGGATCTGCGTTCTTCTTGTATCCCTCTAGCTCTATCACTGTTATCTGGTCATCCGCAATCTTTGAGCCTTTCTGGAAACACTCTTCTGCTTTCTTCCGGTTACCAGTGACGGTGATCACGCCTTTGGGGCCAGGCATCTTTAACTTGAGGTACACGTAACATGATCGAGCCATGAAGCGGGCGTAGGCGGGTCTTCCCAAGATAGCGTGGTAGGCGCTCTGGAAATCCACAACTTCAAAAGTCAGCTTCTCTTTGCGGAAATGCTTCAAGTCGCCGAACACCACATCCAGAGCTATTTGGCCGAGTGACTCAGCCTTCTTTCCTGGGATGACTCCGTGAAAACTCATGTTGCTGGAACTGAGCCTGGACATTGGAATGCCCATTCCCTTGAGCGTCTCAGCATACAGAATGTTCAACCCGCTGCCGCCGTCCATCAATACCTTCGTCAGTCGAGTGCCTTCGACGACTGGGTCGACCACCAGTGCTTGCCTCCCAGGGGTGGAAATATGAGTAGGATGGTCCGACTGGTCGAAAGTAATGGGAGTTTGCAACCATCTCAGATAGTTTGGTGTTGCCGGTGCGACCATGTTGACTTCACGGTTGATCACTTTCAGTTGACTTTTGCTCTCTACATCAGCAAAAATCATCAGAGTGGAGTTGACATGAGGGTACTCTCCATCACTATCCTGCTTGTCCTCAGCCTTGTCCGACTCCTTCTCTTTGCCCTTCGGCTGTTTCCCTTGGAACTGTTGGATTAAGAGCCGGCACTGGCGAGTGGTATGCTTTGGGTAGATGAAGTTACCCTCTTCGTCTTTCTTTATGTGAATATGACACGGCAGGTCCATCACATCATTACCCTCCTTATCTTTTATTTTCTTGGGGTTCCAAGATCCTTTGGGTTTTCCTTTAAATTTGCCCTGTGTTACTGCCAGAGCCTCTCCAGGAGGTGCCGGCTCGGCCTTCCGCTTCTGCTTCCGACTGGAGTTTCCTTTATCCGACTGACTCGGCTTGTACTTGCCACTCCGGAGTCGGTCCTCTTCTTCGCCGTTGGCGTACTTGGTGGCTATTTCCATCATCCGACTCGGGGTCATGTCTCCGGTTCGACCAAACTTCAGGCTCAACTCTCTGTTCTTGACGCCCTCTTTGAAGGCGCATACCGCTTGATGGTCTGACACGTTCTCCACAGTGTGATGCAAAGTGATCCACCTCTGGATGTAATCTCTCAGTGTTTCACTCGACTTTTGTACACAGACTTGTAGCTCGGTCAGTCCAGCAGGTCGCTTGCAAGTTCCCTCAAACGTCCTAACGAACACTCGAGAAAGATCTTCCCAGGTGTAAATGCTGCTGGGAGCTAACTGATTCAACTATGCCCTGGCTGAACCTCCTAGCATAAGTGGCAAATGTTTCATGGCCACTTCATCATTACCGCCACCAATCTGAACAGCCACTCGGTAGTCTTCGAGCCAAGTTTCAGGCTTAGACTCTCCGGTGAACTTATTCACCCCAGTCGCCAACCTGAAGTTGGGGGGTATCACTGCGGTTCTGATCGCTCTGCTAAAACATTCTGGACCTGAAACGTAGACTCGGCTGCTTGTGGGCATATCTCTGTCATGACCACCTCTATGAGCTCTGATTCGGTCGACCAAACCTTGCACGATGACGGATCTCGCGTCAAAGCCTGGCTCTCTGGGGTCGATTGGAGCTCTCCTCCCGATATTGAACTGGCGTCTGTCATCTTGCTGCCGATGGGCGTTAGACCCACTTCTCGGAGGAGGTGTGGGCACTCGACGCCGGTCATCGCGATCAAATCGGTCATCATAGTGGTCCCGCCGGCCTTCACGTCCCATGCGCCTCGGAGGCGACCTTGGACTGTGAGCCGACTGAACCGTATTCGCAGCGACAGATCGACTGTGAATCCTGTTACGTGACTGCAACACAGCTGAATTCTGATCTCCTGCCGCCCGGAGCAAATCTCTAATCTGCATCAGGCCTCTTCCAGCCTCTGACTGAGAGGGCTGAATCAACTCCGCTATGCGGGTTGCAGCTGCCAAATTCTGAATTGGGGTTCGATATACCTGAGTTGGTTGCGGAAAGAGCTGACGTCGATTGGAGTTAGTCGCTCGCTGACGCGCACGCTCGTCGAGTGCTCACTGAAGGTTCTCCAGTCGAGTGCGTTCAGCCAGGTTAGCTAAACGCGCCTCTTCCAGGGCGCGAGCCTCGGGTGTTTCTCCTGCAATGGGAGTATGCAGAGCATCCATGTTCTGGCGGCGAAGTTCTTCCCTCTCCTGGGAAGTGAGCGGCTCGGGTTGGTACTCTTCATGCGCTTGAGCGGGGTCATCCTCGCCGTCCATCCCATCGCCGCGGGGGAAACCGGGAGGACTACGGGGCCCGTTGACCATCAAGACTTCCACCGCCGGATCACTGCTATCGCACTCGGATGCAGTCTCTACGGAGCCAGTCGACAGGTCGAACAGGCCGTAGAGAGACTCGTCGGGCTCGATCGCCGCGACTTGGGTGGTGGCCGATTGGCGAGCCACTGTGTGCCTCACCCATCGCTGGAGCCTCGACCGACCGGAGCGCTTGCGCTGGCGGGAGACAGGGAGGGAGGATGGCGCAGGAGTCGACCGGTACGGGGTCGACGGTTGTCGCAGTAAGACACCGCGGACACACGCCCGAAAGTGCGTCGCCCCGCGGACAGGGAACGTGTCGATGTCGAGTGGTGCCTCCTACAGCCAAGCGGAGTCGTCGGCGATGAAAGTGAGCGCACCGAGACGGATCTCGCGGCTCTCGACCTGAGCTCCGCCGGAAACCATGATGAAGGCGATCGGACAAATTGCAACTTCTCCAAAAAAGTCGCTAAGACACCTGCCCCACGGTGGGCGCCAACTGTCGTGGTTCTAAGTCTGACAGTAGAATGGGGGGTAAGTATGAGAAGGCAAGGTCCTAGCTATGGAGTAGTTGTACACACGAGTGTTTAGCGAGTTCAGGCCCTTATCTGAGGAAGTAACAGCCCTACGTCTCGGAGCCCGGAGGCGGTCGACTGATCTCTGTGTATATGAGTTACAGGGGTGCGAACCCTTCTACCAGTGGAGGGGGGTGGCTTATATAGAGGACGCCAAGACCCCAGCCAGCCCACGTAGAGGAGGGTTAAAGTACATTAAGGCTGGCGTTACTGGTAACGCCATACATAAAGTGTCATCATGACCATTAAGACTATTCAATTACAGACCGTTTGGATGCAGAGTAGATCCTGAACTTCTGATGGTCGAGTGCATCTTCATGGTCGAGTGTCTTCTAGCCAGTCGAGTGGAGTCTCCCTTGGTCGAGTGGAACTTCCCTTGGTCGACTGGAAGGTTGCTTCGTATGATGATGTCCTAGGGCATGGTATCCTAGATAGGTCCATGACCATATCCTAGGTACATAACCTCATCAGGTGTGGCCCCCCTGGTGTATTTCTTTCGCCTAGAAATTATTATTAATTCCAAAAATTGCCTTCGTGGATTTTTAGAACATTCCGAGAACTTTTCTTTTCTACACATAAAACAACATCATGGCAGTTCTGCTGAAAACAGCGTCAGTCCGGGTTAGTTTCATTTAAATCATGCAAGTTAGGGTCCAAAACAAGGGCAAAAATATTTGGAAAAGTAGATACATTGAAGACGTATCAGTCGTCATCATCAACCATCCTCCATCACCAATTTCATGATGCTCACCGCCGTGCATGAGGAATTCCATCGTAGGCTTGCTGGACGGTGATGGGTTGGATGAGATTTACCATGTAATCAAGTTAGTTTTGTTAGGGTTTGATCCCTAGTATCCACTATGTTCTGAGATTGATGTTGCTATGACTTTGCTATGCTTAATGCTTGTCACTAGGGCCCGAGTGCCATGATTTCAGATCTGAACCTATTATGTTTTCATAAAAATATGTGAGTTCTTGATCCTATCTTGCAAGTCTATAGTCACCTATTATGTGTTATGATCCGACAACCCCGAAGTGACAATAATCGGGATACTTCTCGGTGATGACCGTAGTTTGAGGAGTTCATGTATTTACTATGTGTTAATGCTTTGGTCCGGTACTCTATTAAAAGGAGGCCTTAATATCCCTTAGTTTCCACTAGGACCCCGCTGCCACGGGAGGGTGGAACAAAAGATGTCATGCAAGTTCTTTTCCATAAGCACGTATGACTATATTCGGAATACATGCCTACATTACATTGATGAACTGGAGCTAGTTCTGTGTCACCCTATGTTATATCTATTACATGAGGAATCGCATCCGACATAATTATCCATCACTGATCCAATGCCTACGAGCTTTTCACATATTGTGTTTCGCTTTATTTACTTTTCCTTTGCTACTGTTACAACTATTAGAAAATTGCTATTTTTACTTTTGTCACTGTTACCATTACTATCATATTACTTTACTACTAAATACTTTGCTGCAGATACTAAGTTATCCAGGTGTGGTTAAATTGACAACTCAACTGCTAATACTTGAGAATATTCTTTGGCTCCCCTTGTGTCGAATCAATAAATTTGGGTTGGATACTCTACCCTCGAAAGCTGTTGCGATCCCCTATACTTGTGGGTTATCAGGGGTCCCGAGCTGTGGATCTTGGGCGGATGGTAACTAGAACAGGGGAGACGATGTTTACCTAGGTTCGGCCCTCTTAATGGAGGTAAAACCCTATGTCCTGCTCTTGTTTATATTGATGAAGATGTTACAAGTACAGAGTTGATCTACCTCGAGATATATAGATGTGGCCTAACTCTAGAGCTGGGAGAATGAGATTACGTTGATGTCAGATGTTCCGTATGAACTAGCCTGGCCTTTGTTTCTATAATGTACCGGAGGCCTAGGATAACAAGATCGAGTCCTAGTCGGATACAACATAGAAAACCACTATAACTTTGACTTATTCTCTATCAACTGAAGACTAACACTTGATAACTAGGGATCGTGGATGAACTAGAAATATAGAAAACTGAAGGCCTGCTCTGAAACTGTGGCCGAGAATAATAAGATATTTAACACACGGCTAACCCCGTACAATATTGACGCCTATATATTCTTCATGCTTAAGTAGGCTTTCATGTTTGCTACTAGGTAAAATTGAGAAAAATTGTACACAACATATAGGACAATAATTTATCCTATTTTATTTTAATATATATTAAATGATTTAATAGAATTATATGACATCGAGCTATCGAGATAAATCGTGTGAGCCAGTGTTGGCTCGAGATTAGGTTGTTTCTCTATCGAGCTACATAAAATGTTCATACTCTGCTCATTTTTTTCCGAGTCGAGCCAAAATACGATTCGATCTCGAGAGGCTCATGAGCCTCGAGCTTTTCTTGCAGCCCTAGCTGTGATCAAGTAGGTGCTTTAAGAAATCTATGTCCGGAATCCAATGAGTAGAAGAATTGGAGTAGGCTGGTTCTATAGTGTCTACTTTGTTGACGATTTTGGCTAGGTGCCCCTTGTGCTGACCTCGTGTCATCGTCTCTTTCTCCATCGTTTTGGTGTGGGGTTGATGGTTTCTATCCCTTCTTGTTAAACTGGTTTAAGTTCTTTCTCGTTTTCCCCTTTGTTTTGCCTTTCGTTCTGTAATACATTGTGGTTGTTTATTTAATGAAAATCGACGAGGAGCCTCGGTGTTAAGAAAAATGAAATGAACTTGGAACGGGGGAGTACTAATCATAAGTCATCTTTATAACTAGAGAGTACTAAAACCACGACAAGTATTTTGGAACGGAGGAAGTACTAAACATAGCTAGATTTGTCGTGTTTATAGACTAGAGGTGCTTTATGAATTTGGATTTGAGATTTATTTTATCATCTATTTTTGTTAATAGTTCCTTTTCATGACTTGTGTGGTTATTCTGTAGAGGGGATTACGGCGTTAAGGTGGTTGATTTTTTCTTAAACCACACCTATGTAATGATTAGTGAAAAACGTTCGTACAATCATTCGTTACGGTCTGTGCCACGCAGGGCGGAACACTATTAATAAGTACACCATCAGATCTATTCGTCAAGGTGGTTGATTGATGTTGAGAAGGACTAGAACCAAAAATATAATGACATTGGCGTCGAGAACTTGAGATGCCCCTCCTAGCAACACTGGCCTCTAGCACGACTCGTCACTTTCAGGAAAAGCCAGTTGGCCTGCCCCCCAAGACTCCCCAACAAGTGTGCACGTCTATTGCAACAGCACCACACTATAAAAAAATTGGCATTATCTTTCGTTCTTCCCTCTATCCAAAAACCGGCGGCTTGGACCCTACAAAACGCCGGGTCACATGCGCCGCGAGCCGCGAGTAAAATAGCCATTGCTGGCGCTCTCCAAGCTAAAGGTCGGCCCGCCCGTGAGCCCATGACACACATCACAACCCTTAATTTGTCTCGGCTCTCCGGCGGCTCCCAACATTTTCTACAGGTACAGGCACGCATGGAAGTCGTGGTCTGCGTCCTGACCCCTGCGCTGTAACCTAGCGCCGAGGTCGTGATGATCGGTAGCATTGTCACGCAAACTGCGACGAGGCCCGCGTGCTCGCTGACGAGCAGAGCAGAGTAGAGTGCTGCGGCAGCACGTTCCTCGGTTGCTGCCCAGATCAAGATCAGATAGGCACACCACCACGCCGATTGCCAAGACATCATCCACGAGAACCCTCGCCGCCGCTGCTGCTAGCCAGAGTGTTCGATCAAATCTGCCTGCAGCAGCATCTGCAACCGTATTGCCGGTACACGGTTAGCCGCCGGCGGATTTGCGTGCGTGCGCATGCCAGTTCTGTTTAGGGCTCCCACATGCCACAAAGGCGAAACCGAACGCGGAAGAGGACGCGCCAGGCCACCACCCGTCCTGAGCTGAGCTCCTGATCGAGACCCCGGCCGTCACATCCGTCGGCCGATCAAACCTCGCCGAACTAACCCTGTTTGCGCCGCTATAAAACCTCCAGGAAACCCGCACCACGTCGTACCCGCATACCACCGAACCAAGAACCAGGCCTCCCGACCCCACCGTGAGCATGCGCTTCGCGTGAACGGCGCCGCTGCTCCGCTACCACATCGGCCCTTCTTCTTCTTCTTCCTTCTCCGACAACGCCGCCTCCTCGTGTTGTTCTTCTTCGTCTCGGATTCTATCTACAAGGAGCTAGCTAGCTAGCGCGATTCACTGATCTCTAGCTGGGGAGGGGTACAACCGTACAAGCATGGAGCCCGGAGCTTTAGCGACGTGCGGGGCGGTGGCCTTCTCCTGGGAGCAGGAGCCGGGGGTGTCCAAGGAGAGCCCGGCGGCCGAGGCAAGGAAGCACTCCGGCGGAAGGAGTACTACGCCGGACAGCACCAAGAAGGTGGAGGCACGGACGCACCAGCTGCGCGTGCCGCCTCCTCCGGGAGGTCCTGGAGCGCCGTCTCTGTCGCCGCCGGTGAAGACGGTGAGGAGAAGGTCCAGCAGACGGGGCGTCCGGCCGGAGGAGGACCCGTTCCTCGCGGCCTACGTCGCCTGCACGGCCAGCGGCAGGAAGACCGGCCGGGGGCACACCGAGGCCCAGAAGATGCTCGGGTGGGCCGGGCTTAGGTTTGCCCTTGGGCTTGGCCTCTCTTGCAAGACCTCTTGTGGTGTTGCCGAGGAGAGCGTCGTCAGCCTGACTAAAAAACGCTGAAATGGATGATCATCAGATTTCCCTCAAAAAAAAAAGGATGCTCATCACATTGACTATTTCTGGTATTTTTGTACTATACAAATTTTTTTTTTGCCATTTTGTACTACTGCTGATGTCATGTGGTGCAGATCATGTTCGTTAGTGGATGAGAATTACAGTAGCAACCAAATCAGAATCCTAGAGTTTGGAGTTTTAAATTCATTCACTCACATGTTTTTTTTAGTGGTATTAGGAACTTAACTTTTAACTAAAAAGGCGAGGACCCATGAACATGTGACCAACTTCTGAACTTTGGTGACAAAACTTGTCTACGAATGCCACAGATTACACCAAGATACACACACACGCATAGTTGTGTAAATATGGATATCAGATTTCAGTCTTGTTGGATATAGTTATGTACTATCAATCTTAACACCCCACCAAGAGGTGGCTTTTTGGCGGTACAACATAGGTTATATTTTGAAGAAAATGAAGTTTGGTTGCATGACCAATGGAAGTATTATTTGTAGGAACAATTTCAATTTTTGGGAATTACATGAACATTTCATTTGACGTACTTGAACGCCTTATCAAACTCATATGAACATCTTCTATATATGACCGGGCACATATTTATTAAAGTAGTATTTACATAAACATTTTTTTAAACATATAAAAGTCTTTATCCATTTATGATTTTACTTAAAAACTACTATTTTCATCAGCTTCAAGAAAAATGCACTAAGATTTGAGACCGACGTCTCAAGATATCATACTAAAAAGTAACTAGAGTGGAAATATATTTATTGAAGTTAGAAGTTACGTAAATATTTTTAACCATAGATGAAAATATTTTTCCATTCATGATTTTGAAAGGCAAATTCTAATAAAAATATTTTTATTTGGCTCACTGGCATCCATACCTTACCACATCTACTAAAAGAATTACTCCCTCCTTTCACAAATATAAGATGTTCTATCTTTTTTCTGATTCGGTTGTGTGTTTGTTCACTCATTTTAGCCTGTATGTAATTCATATTCGGTTGTGCGTAAAGTACTGGGCCTGCACGTGATTAGTGTTTTTTTGCTCCGCACTAGCTCGGTCGGGGCTTCGTTGCGGGGGTGACTATACCTTGCTTGCCGCGACTTTGATGTTAGGCTCGCCTGAAGCGAATTCCGTGCTGGCTTAGCTCGGGCGCCCGGGAGTCCACTTCCTTGTTTTCTCCTGTTTTTTTTACCCTTTTTTTCTTTTTTGATTTATTTTCTTACATTTGTTTATACTTCCAAATATTTTAACCATATACTATATTACTAAAATAAACTTTACCTACATTTATTAGAAATGTGAATTATGCATTTCAAAAATGTTAAATATGTACAGGAAAATGTTCCTGATGTTTACAGAATATTTATATTTGTATGGAAAACAGTGGACATCCAAAAATATATGTTTTCTAAAAATGTCAATAATTTGTTTCAAAAAACATTAAATAACTAGAATGGAAATATATTTCTTGAAATTAGAAGTTACGTAAATATGTTTAACCATAGATGAAAATGTTTTTTCATTCATGATTTTGAAAGGCAAATTCTAAAAAATATGTTTTGTATTTGGTTCACCGACATCCATACCTTACCACATTTACAAAAAGAATAACTCCTTCCTTTCACAAATATAAGATGTTCCTTTTCTTTTTCTAATTCGGTTGCATATAGACGTATTTTCACGTGTTTGTTTACTCATTTCAGTCTGTATATAGTCCATATTGTAATATTCAAAACATCTTATATTTGTGAACGGAGAGAGTATAATGCAGTAGTTGGATTCTTAAGTTGTAGACGTTGAAGCATGAAAATATAAGAAAACACACTGAACTGCACAAAGTAAAACGTTCTAGGGCCAGGCCTAATACACCAAGAAGGTGCGCAGTCCTTCGTTCACTCGTACAAAAAGAAAATATTGCAAGAGCTATTTTTTTTAGACAATCCACGAAGCTTTTTATTCAAACCGTCACAATGTTTATAGGGACGAACTGAAGGTCACCAGGGTTGCCCAACCAAACATGGCGGCCGATCCCTAGTCTCAAAACATGCTTCGCTAGATTGTGAGCCTCGACATTCGAGCTCCTAAACTCATGCACAAAATTGCATGAAAGAAAACTACGAGAATAATCAGCTATCTCACGGATAATAGCCCCATAGTTCGGACTGTTCTTTTGCTTGATATCTTCCACCACGCTTTTGCAGTCTGTGGCAACGTGTAGTGCATGTATATGGAGATCTTCTGCAAGTGCCATTGCTTCCCGAACTGCCAAAGCCTCGAGGGTGGCTGGGTCACAAATCCCATCAAAGACTATAGCCGAAGCACCAAGATACAAGCCCTCTCCATTCCTGCAAACCGCAGCAACTGCCCCAAATTTCAATCTTGTCATAGTGGCCGCATCAACATTCACTTTCATCAAGCCTGGAGGTGGTTTAATCCAACCAGTTGGCCTCACAAGCACTGGCGGCACTACTGTCCTCTCTGGTTGCTTGACAATTTGGATATCATTGAGGAAGGAATTGACAAAGCAATGGGTGGAGTATGGGCTCTGAAATATATCTTCATAGATCGCCTTTCTTCTTGCCGCCCATATAGCCCATAAGGTGGTCGTCATACGGACAAACAGATCACTTGACAAAGCTCCCTTCATGTCAAACAGCCAACCCTTGACATTATCGGTGTCAAAACGGCTCATTTGGTCCAGGATGGCCTCATCAGCTAGTGCCCATACACTGCCAGCCATCGGGCAAGTTAATAACGCATGCCTCCACGAGTCCCTCGCTCCACATAACGAACATGCAGCCGACGTTGACATATGCCGATGCTCCAAGAGATTGGCTGTCGGGATTGAGCTCCTGGCGAGTCGCCATAGAAAGAGTTTGATTTTTGGAGGTACTTCGATCTTCCAAAGCTCAGTCCAGTCCGTCCGCAAACTGTCTGCTGTCGATGAGCTATCCCGTTCTTCAATCCAGTTCTCTCTTGTGATCTTGGTTTGCACGATAATTCTGTAGGCAGACTTGACAGAAAAGGATCCTCTTTGCTCTCCACTCCAAGCCCAAAAATCTTCTACGTTTCTAGTACATAAAGGAATAGCTAGAATTGCTTCTGCATCAATGGGCAAGAACACCGAACGGACAAGTTGCTCATTCCAACTCGCTGTCGCTGTAAGTATCAAATCTGAAACCATCTGTGGAGAATTTGGAAGCATGGGTGCGATCGGCCTCATCATTCCAGGACGTGGGAGCCAGTTCTCTGTCCATATATGTGTAGTTTTTCCGTTACCAATTCTTCTGATAAGGCCTAGCCTTAGCATGTCTCTCCCGTCCAATATCGCCCACCAAATTTGTGACGGTCTACTACCAAGATCTGCATCCATAAGAGAGAAGTTCGGAAAGTAAACTGCCATTAGGATCCGGGAACTCAATGAATCAGGATCACATAGCACTCTCCAGGCTTGTCTTGCCAATAAAGCAAGGTTAAAAATCTCCATATCCCGAAAGCCAAGGCCTCCAAGATGTTTCGGCCGTGTAATAATGTCCCAAGCCACCCATGCTGGTTTACGTTTTCCCGCTTTGCTTCCCCACCAGAACTGCCTAATAATAGAGGAAATATTCTCATAGAGGCCTCTAGGTAACCTAAAGTAGGCCATGGAGTAGACCGGCAGGGCCTGTGCCACTGCTTTAATTAGGATCTCTTTCCCTCCCACTGATAAGAGCTTCTCCATCCAACCCTTCACCTTCTCCCACACTCTATCTCGGAGATATCTGAAAGTGTTCATCTTGGACTGCCCCACATCCGTAGGCATGCCCAAATAACGCTCATTCAATGATTCATTGTGTACATGAAGAATTGCTTTAATATTGTCCCTCAACTGTTGTGGGCATCCCTTGCTAAAGAAAATAGACGATTTCTCATAGTTGATACGCTGCCCCGACGCTTTGCAGTATAACTCCAGAAGGTTTGAAACCTCAACTGCCCCCTCTGAACTCGCCTTGAATAACAGGAGGCTGTCATCCGCAAAGAGGAGGTGGTTAACAGCCGGAGCTGAATTTGCCACCTTGATCCCCTCGAGCGCGATCGACTGTGAACTGGTTTTGAGTAGGCACGAAAGGCCTCTGCTGCAATCAAGAAAAGGTAGGGGGAGATCAGATCTCCCTGTCTGATGCCTCGTGAAGGTTTGAAAGATTCAAGTTCCTCACCATTGAACATAACTGAAAATGATACAGAGCTGATCATGCTCATAACAATATTCACCCATTGTTGTGCAAAGCCCATCTTCATCATTATAGCCTGGAGGTAGGACCATTCCAAGCGATCATATGCCTTCATCATATCCAGCTTGAGTGCACAGTGAGAATTTCTCTTTGCTTTACTTCTCTTCATAAAATGCAAGCACTCATAAGCGCAGATAATGTTGTCTGTGATCAACCTCCCTGGACAAAGGCTGATTGTTCTTCAGAATTAATGTCCGGCAGGATCACTTTCAGCCTGTTTGCAACAACTTTGGACGCAATTTTGTATAGCACATTACATAAGCTTATTGGATGAAATTGTGAGAGGAGTGTTGGGTTCATCACCTTGGGAATAAGAACTAGCACCGTGTCATTAACACACTCTGCATTCTCCTCCCCCTTAATAATCCGCATGACTGCCATGGTCACCTCATCTCCACAGATCTCCCAGTGTCTCTGATAGAAGTGTGCTGGGAACCCATCAGGCCCTGGCGCCTTGGTCGGTCCCATCTGAAACAATGCTGCCTTGACTTCCTCCTTTGTGTATGATGCCATCAACATATCATTCATATTCTGCGTCACCTTCGTGGGCACATGTTGAAGGACTTGTTCCATGTTTGTTACCCCCTCAGAGGTATAAAGGGTCTGGTAAAACTCTGTCACCATAACCCGAAGTTCAGCCGGGTCCTCAACAGTCACTCCAAGCGTATTTACAAGTGCCTTTATCATATTTTTCTTCCTCCTCTTGCTAGCTCGAAGATGGAAGAATCTAGTATTTTTATCACCCGAAGCTAGCCACTCCAATCTGGATCGCTGCCTCCACATAAGCTCTTCGCGGTGATATAGTTCAACCAACCTCTCATTGGTTTTGATCTCTCGATGTGTCGGAGCTATCCTTGTGGGATCACCACGCAGCCGCTCAAGTTCATGCAACAACTCTTTGATTTCTTTTCGGACACTGCTGAAAGTTTCCCGATTCCATTTGCCAAGGTTGTTTGCCATGTCATCTAGCTTAGTCTGTAGCTCATCCAGGCTCAAAGCCGGCTGGTCGACACTCCACAACTGTTTCATAGTATCATTCCATTCACCATGTGTTTCCCACATCACCTCGTATCTAAACGGAGGTTTTGCCGGTGGTCTACTTTGTTCTTCATCCAACAAGATCAAGATCGGGCTATGATCCGAGCTGGCAGCCGTGAGATGCTTCACCACAGCATTAGGGAACCGCGCCATCCATTCAGACGAAGCAAGAGCTCGATCAAGGCGCACCCGGGTATAGCTGCCCCCTGTTACCTTTTTTTCAAAAGTCCAAAAGTTGCCCTGATAGCCAATGTCCTCCAACATGCAAACGTCCAAAGCATCTCGAAAACCCTGGATTTGAGCATTACTACGTTCTCCAATTCCTTGTTGTTCTTCTGGACGTAGAACTTCGTTGAAATCGCCAAAACAAACCCAAGGAAGTGCACTTGAACTTGCAATCCCCTTCATCGTGTCCCAAGTCTGGTGCCGAAGCTGTGTCTGTGCTTCACCATAGAAACACGAAGCTCGCCACAGATCATGATCTGGTTCATCCACTTGACAATCAATATGATACACTGAGTAACCCAAAATTTCAACTTTTATTGGATTGTTCCAAAATATTCCAAGGCCACCACTACGGCCTTGACTGCTAACAGCAAAAGCATTATCATAACCAATAGTACTTGCTAGGTTTTCTACCCTATGCCTATCAATTTGTGTTTCAACGATACAAAGCAGGGTAGGGGCAAATTTCCGTGCTAGCTCACGGAGCTCTCGGACTGTCGCGGCTTTGCCCGCGCCACGACAGTTCCAGCTGAGGAGACTCATTGTGCCCGGCGGTCCTCCCCGAAGGAGTCCGCCGATGCTGCTTCAAATAATTTGCCACCTATCTTGTTACCAGTCCTCCCTTGTGCGTTTTTCTGATCGACCAGGCCCGTTTTCACCCTCTTCTGATCTTGCTTTGGAGGTGGACTCACCGGTGTTTGAGGCGGTGGAAGCGCCAAGACTCCACCGTTCATTATCACACCCTGTCCTGCCCCATAGGGCTTCACCATTGCATTCACCTATGTCCTCTTTCTGTTGTACTCAGCATCAGGCATGTGCAGATCTTCCTGTGTGCCCCCATCAGACTCCTCTTCACGAGCAAGATCGTGATCATCCCGATCATTCGTCCCCCGACCACCTCAGCCTCCTCTACGGCCACCGCGCCGTCCACGGCCCCTGCCAGGCCCTTGTCCCGTGCGCATTGCCCAAGTAGCCCTCAAGTCCTTGAAGATCAAAGCAGAAGGAGGGTGGATGACAGTGCCATGTTCCTTAAACAGGTGACCTAACATGCCACAAACCGCACACCAATCAGGGGGCTTCTCGTATTTCACCCTGTAGATCTGCCTTCTTCCATCTCGTATCATCGAGACTGCGTTCTTTAGCGGCTTGGTGACATTGATCCTCACCCAAACTCGATGGAAATTCCCCGCAAAATCTTGCGACTGGGGTTCAACAAACAGCAGTTCCCCTATCTTTGCAGCCAAAGATGGCACTAGATGAGCAAAAAGGGGTGGTATATCATGAATTTGCACCCAGATCTCAATAGAGTCAAGCTGGGCAGTGGAGGGTTTAGCTAATCCATCATACGGTTTAAGGATTACCGCATCTCCTCGAAAGTGCCAAGGGCCTTCCTAGGTAACACGCTCCCAATCTCACAAGCATGCAAATTGAGTTGTGTAAAGATTTTCCTCTAAAGGCTTGAACTGAACCTGTTGGGCAAGATCCCAAGCTGATCTCATGTTCCTGAAAAACTAGAACTGAACCTGTTGGGCAAGAGCTATATGCCCGCGACAGCTATATCTCGCTTAACGCAAGAATAGCCCGGTCTCGCTTGAAGCACTTCCCTGGGTGTACAGTACTGGCCGGCATGTTATTAGCATTTTCTTTGCTCCGTGCTAGCTCAGTCGGGAGTTCGTTGCGGGGGCGCCTATACATCCCTTGGCGCGACTTCGATGGTAGGCTCACTTGAAGCGAGCTCCATACTGGGCTAGCACAGTCCTCATTTTTTTTCCAGTTTATTTACATTTTTTGTTTTTGTTTCTGTTCTTGCATTTGTTTATACTTCCAAATGTTCTAAACATATACTATATTACAAAAATATACTTTGCATACATTTTTTAGAAATGTGAATCCTGCATTTAAAAAATATTAAATGTGTATAAAAAATGTTCCTGGTGTTAAAAATGTATAATGTGTATGGAAAACAGTAAACATCTATATATGTTTTCTAAAAATGTTAATCATATGTTTCATAAAACATGTACAAAAAATGTTCCCGGTGTATCCGAACATAAAAACATAATTTCCCAAAAAAATTGGGCATGTAATAAAAACATGTTAATCATATATTTCAAATATGGTAAATGTGCATAAGAATGTACCTCATGTATACCACAAATGTAAAATGTCAACGAAAAAAGTAATCATTAACCACAAATATTTAAAAAATGTTAATCAGCTATTTTAAAAAATGCTATACATGTACAACTTTTTTCCCCTGATGTATACGAAAACTATAGAACATATATTGAGTTTTTTAAATGAAAACATATTTTTCTAAATGTTAATCATATATTTTAGAAGTTTTAACATGTAAATGTTCCTCATATATTAGGAAATGTACAATGTGTGTGAAAAAAGTAATCATCAAATATTAATTTATTTGAATATTAATTATATATTTAGAAATGTTAAAATTTACGAAAAAATGTTCCTAATGTAAATGTAAAATGTGCATATATGTATGAAAAATGTAGATATGTGCTGAAGGAAACCGAAGAAACGGAAGAAAGAAACACTTCATAAACGAAGAAAAACAGAAAATCCAAAGAAAACCTTTTTTGCGTAAAAGCTTCCAATTTATTCATATTCAATCATGGTAGTACAATGAACACTAAAAATAAAAAAAATATGTTCAGATCCGTAGACCACCTAGCAACGACTGCAAGCATTGAAGAAGCCGAAGGCTTGCCGCCGTTATCGCCCCTCCCTCGCCAGAGCCGCGGCAAAACTTCTTGTAGTAGATAGTCAGAAAGGCGTCGTACTAAGGCCCCATAGGACCAGCGCACCAGAACAGCAACCGCCGACATTGAAGAGTAACGTAGATCAGAAGGATGCAACCTGAAGACACACAAACGTAGATGAACTACGATAGGATCCGAGCAATTCCATCAAGGACAGATCCACCAGAGATACACCTCTAGACGCCCACCGACGATGTTAGGCGCACCACCAGAACGGGGACTAGGCGAGGAGAACCTTATTTTATTTTTACGAAGCCATCACCGTCTCGTTTTTCTAAGCAGGACCCAAAACCCTAACAAAACTCAAAGGAACATCTAAAGACAAAGCACTCCCGTCGGCAAGGACCATGACCCACCGCGCCGCCATGACTCTAAGGCCACCGGCGAAGAGGCGGACCAGCGGCGAAGCCAGCGGTAGATAGAGGAAATCTAGCCTTTTTTGGGAAAGGACGCGTACGCGAGAGATACTGGAACTCTGGTGCGTTAAGAAAACCCGAAGAAAACCAATGAGGAGACAAAGAAAAAAAACTGAAGAAAACTGATGAAAACTAACTAAGAAAGAAAGAAAAACAACGGAAAAAAAGAAAATAGAGTGGAAAGGGAAAAACACCAAAGGAGCACTTGCACTAAGCGAGATATAGCTCCTGTAGCCCGTTGCATTAACTGTGTTTGTTTCTTTTTATTTCTATCTATGTATTTTTTTGTTTTAGTTTTAGTTTTCCTTTTTTTATCTATTCACTGGTTCTTTTGTTTTCTATGTTTTTTCACCCAATTTCTTTGTTTCATTCATAGTTCATGGGATTTTTTCTTTTGTTTTTCTTTGTTTCTTTCTCAGTTTTTTCTGCATGTTTTTGCTTTCTGTTATTTTATTGTGTTCCGAATCCCATACAAGTATTGTATTACATATGGAGTCCTACCGGACTACAGCATGCCAACCGTGCTAGACGTAGCATGACTATAACTTTGTTTCGTGTCCACCAAGAAAGAGAGTTGTTTGGCCCTTTATATAGTACCAAGTAGTCATAGAATAGATGAGAGGGATCACCGCCAGATTAGCACGTAGAGGGTTTGTCCTCTCGTGTAATGTAATACTCCTCCTAATTATAGTGATACGCCGCCGTGCGTTCCGTGGTTTTCTCCCGCAAGGGTTTCCATGTAAAAATTCGTGTCTCTCTGTCTCGTTTATTTCTCGTTATTATCTAACAAGTGGTATCAGAGCCAAATTGATCTGAGATCGCATACGAGATTTGAGATAAAGGGATTAGGGTTCGTTGTGCGCCGCCGCACACGTCTGGCGATCCGTGGCGGATCGATTTACCCTGCAGCCAAGACCGATAGGTATTCTGCCGCTGATCAATTTCCTATCCGAGCAGTTCATCGAGACGGACACAAGCTTCCGCCGCCGAGCTGCCGTACGCCGCGTCATATCAATCCGCAAGTTGCCGCTGCTGCGTATATACGCTTGAAGCCCCGATTACGCAGCGTTCACATCAGCTAGCCGTTCCACTGAGTTCCGCTGCTCCACGTACAGCATCGCCGAGTAGCTGCTGCTGTTTCGTTCAAGTCCCGAGGCTGCTGCTGTTACTTCGCATCACGTCAAGCATAAGTCAGATCGGTTTTAATTACTAGTACATCAACCAAAGTTGCTTTTGCTCACAAAGGTTGCTGTTGCTACTCCACGTGGGATCACCAGGCTCAAGTCTCGAGGTGCAAACCTGATTTGATCTAATCTGCTACTAGTACTACTCTACGTGAGGCTAGTACTGAAGGAAATATGCCCTAGAGGCAATAATAAAGTTATTATTTATTTCCTCATATCATGATAAATGTTTATTATTCATGCTAGAATTGTATTAACCGGAAACATAATACATGTGTGAATATATAGACAAACAGAGTGTCACTAGTATGCCTCTACTTGACTAGCTTGTTAATCAAAGATGGTTATGTTTCCTAACCATGAACAAGGAGTTGTTATTTGATTAACAAGGTCACATCATTAGTTGAATGATCTGATTGACATGACCCATTCCATTAGCTTAGCACCCGATCGTTTTAGTATGTTGCTATTGCTTTCTTCATGACTTATACATGTTCCTGTGACTATGAGATTATGCAACTCCCGTTTACCGGAGGAACACTTTGTGTGCTACCAAACGTCACAACGTAACTGGGTGATTATAAAGGTGCTCTACAGGTGTCTCCAAAGGTACTTGTTGAGTTGGCGTATTTCGAGATTAGGATTTGTCACTCCGAATATCGGAGAGGTATCTCTGGGCCCTCTCGGTAATACACATCACTTAAGCCTTGCAAGCATTTCAACTAATGAGTTAGTTGCGAGATGATGTATTACGGAACGAGTAAAGAGACTTGCCGGTAACGAGATTGAACTAGGTATTGGATACCGACGATCGAATCTCGGGCAAGTAACATACCGATGACAAAGGGAACAACGTATGTTGTTGTGCGGTTTGACCGATAAAGATCTTCGTAGAATATGTAGGAACCAATATGGGCATCCAGGTCCCGCTATTGGTTATTGACCGGAGACGTGTCTCGGTCATGTCTACATTGTTCTCGAACCGTAGGGTCCGCACGCTTAAGGTTTCGATGACAGTTATATTATGAGTTTATGTATTTTGATGTACCGAAGGTTGTTCGGAGTCCCGGATGTGATAACGGACATGACGAGGAGTCTCGAAATGGTCGAGACATAAAGATTGATATATTGGACGGATATATTTGGACACAGGAAAGGTTCCGGGTGAGATTGGAAATATACCGGAGTTCCGGGAGGTTACCGGAACCCCCCGGTAAGTATATGGGCCTTATTGGGCCTTAGTGGAAGGGAGGGAGAAGGAGCAAGGGAGGGGCGCCCCCCCCCCCCAAGCCCAATCCGAATTGGGAAGGGGGCCGGCCCCCCCTTTCCTTCTCTCCTCCCGCCTCTTCCTTCCTTCTCCTACTCCTAATAGGAAAGGGGGGCCAAACCTACTTGGAGTAGGTTTGCCCCCCCTATGGCGCGCCTCCTCCCTAGGCCGGCCTCCTCCTCCCTCCCTCCTTTATATACGGGGGCGGGGGGGCACCCTAGAGATATAAGTTGATCATTGAGATCGTTCCGTAGCCGTGTGCGGTGCCCCCCTCCACGATATTACACCTCGGTCATATTGTTGCGGTACTTAGGCGAAGCCCTGCGACAGGAGAACATCAAGGTCGTCACCACGCCGTCGTGCTGACGGAACTCCTCCCCGCGCCTCTGCTGGATCGGAGATCGGGGTGCGTCATCGAGTTGTACGTGTGTCAAGAACTCGGAGGTGCCGGAGTAACGGTGCTTGGATCGGTTGGATCGGGAGGACGTACGACTACTTCCTCTACGTTGCGTCAACGCTTCCGCTTCGGTCTACGAGGGTACGTAGACAACACTCTCCCGTCTCGTTGCTATGCATCACCATGATCTTGCGTGTGCGTAGGAATTTTTTTGAAATTACTACGTTCCCCAACAGTGGCATCCGAGCCTAGGTTTTTATGGTTTGATGTTATATGCACGAGTAGAACACAAGTGAGTTGTGGACGATATAAGTCATACTACCTACCAGCATGTCATACTTTGGTTCAGCGGTATTGTGAGATGAAGCGGCCCGGACCGACATTACGCGTACGCTTACGCGAGACTGGTTTCACCGTTACGAGCACTCGTGCTTAAAGGTGGCTGGCGGGTGTCTGTCTCTCTCACTTTAGTTGAACCGAGTGTGGCTACGCCCGGTCCTTGTGAAGGTTAAAACGGAGTCTATTTGACAAACTATCGTTGTGGTTTTGATGCGTAGGTAAGATTGGTTCTTGCTTAAGCCCGTAGCAGCCACGTAAAACTTGCAACAACAAAGTAGAGGACGTCTAACTTGTTTTTGCAGGGCATGTTGTGATGTGATATGGCCAAGACATGATGCTATATTTTATTGTATGAGGTGATCATGTTTTGTAACCGAAGTTATCGGCAACTGGCAGGAGCCATATGGTTGTCGCTTTATTGTATGAAATGCAAACGCCCTGTAATTGCTTTACTTTATCACTAAGCGGTAGCGATAGTCGTAGAAGCAATAGATGGCGTAAACGACAACGATGCTACGATGGAGATCAAGGTGTCGCGCCGGTGACGATGGTGATCATGATGGTGCTTCGGAGATGGAGATCACAAGCACAAGATGATGATGGCCATATCATATCACTTATATTGATTGCATGTGATGTTTATCCTTTATGCATCTTATCTTGCTTTGATTGACGGTAGCATTTTAAGATGATCTCTCACTAAAAATTATCAAGAAGTGTTCTCCCTGAGTATGCACCGTTGCCAAAGTTCGTCGTGCCCAGACACCACGTGATGATCGGGTGTGATAAGCTCTGCGTCCATCTACAACGGGTGCAAGCCAGTTTTGCACACGCAGAATACTCAGGTTAAACTTGACGAGCCTAGCATATGCAGATATGGCCTTGGAACACGGAGACCGAAAGGTCGAGCGTGAATCATATAGTAGATATGATCAATATAAGATGTTCACCATTGAAAACTACTCCATCTCACGTGATGATCGGTTATGGTTTAGTTGATTTGGATCACGTGATCACTTAGATGACTAGAGAGATGTCTGTCTAAGTGGGAGTTCTTAAGTAATATGATTAATTGAACTTAAATTTATCATGAACTTAGTACCTGATAGTATCTTGCTTGTCTATGTTGATTGTAGATAGATGGCCCGTGCTGTTGTTCCGTTGAATTTTAATGCGTTCCTTGAGAAAGCTAAGTTGAAAGATGATGGTAGCAACTACGCGGACTGGGTCCGTAACTTGAGGATTATCCTCATTGCTGCACTGAAAATTACGTCCTGGAAGCACCGCTGGGTGCCAGGCCTGCTGCTGATGCAACTGACGACGTTAAGAACGTCTGGCAGAGCAAAGCTGATGACTACTCGATAGTTCAATGTGCCATGCTTTACGGCTTAGAACCGGGACTTCAACGATGTTTTGAACGTCATGGAGCATATGAGATGTTCCAGGAGTTGAAGTTAATATTCCAGAAGAATGCCTGGATTGAGAGATATGAAGTCTCCAATAAGTTCTATAGCTGCAAGATGGAGGAGAATAGTTTTGTCAGTGAGCATATACTCAAGATGTCTGGGTATTGTAATCACTTGATTCAACTGGGAGTTACTCTTCTGGATGATAGCATCATTGACAGAATTCTCCAATCACTTCCACCAAGCTACAAGAGCTTCGTGATGAACTATAATATGCAAGGGATGGATAAGACGATTCCCGAGCTCTTTGCAATGCTAAAGGCTGCGGAGGTAGAAATCAAGAAGGAGCATCAAGTGTTGATGGTTAACAAGACCACTAGTTTCAAGAAAAAGGGCAAAGGGAAGAAGAAGGGAAACTTCAAGAAGAACAGCAAACAAGTTGCTGCTCAAGAGAAGAAACCCAAGTCTGGACCTAAGCCTGAAACTGAGTGCTTCTACTGCAAGCAGACTGGTCACTGGAAGCGGAACTGCCCCAAGTATTTGGCGGATAAGAAGGATGGCAAGGTGAACAAAGGTATATGTGATATACATGTTATTGATGTGTACCTTACTAGAGCTCGCAGTAGCACCTGGGTATTTGATACTGGTTCTGTTGCTAATATTTGCAACTCGAAACAGGGACTACAGATTAAGCGAACACTGGCAAAGGACGAGGTGACGATGCGCGTGGGAAACGGTTCCAAAGTCGATGTGATCGCGGTCGGCACGCTACCTCTACATCTACCTTCGGGATTAGTATTAGACCTAAATAATTGTTATTTGGTGCCAGCGTTGAGCATGAACATTATATCTGGATCTTGTTTGATGCGAGACGGTTATTCATTTAAATCAGAGAATAATGGTTGTTCTATTTATATGAGTAATATCTTTTATGGTCATGCACCCTTGAAGAGTGGTCTATTTTTGATGAATCTCGATAGTAGTGATACACATATTCATAGTGTTGAAGCCAAAAGATGCAGAGTTGATAATGATAGTGCAACTTATTTGTGGCACTGCCGTTTAGGTCATATCGGTGTAAAGCGCATGAAGAAACTCCATACTGATGGACTTTTGGAACCTCTTGATTATGAATCACTTGGTACTTGCGAACCGTGCCTCATGGGCAAGATGACCAAAACACCGTTCTCCGGTACTATGGAGAGAGCAACAGATTTGTTGGAAATCATACATACAGATGTATACGGTCCGATGAATGTTGAGGCTCGTGGCGGATATCGTTATTTTCTCACCTTCACAGATGATTTAAGCAGATATGGGTATATATACTTAATGAAGCATAAGTCTGAAACATTTGAAAAGTTCAAAGAATTTCAGAGTGAAGTTGAAAATCATCGTAACAAGAAAATAAAGTTTCTACGATCTGATCGTGGAGGAGAATATTTGAGTTACGAGTTTGGTCTACACTTAAAACAATGTGGAATAGTTTCGCAACTCACGCCACCCGGAGCACCACAACGCAATGGTGTGTTCGAACGTCGTAATCGTACTTTACTTGATATGGTGCGATCTATGATGTCTCTTACAGATTTACCGCTATCGTTTTGGGGTTACGCTTTAGAGACGGCCACATTCACGTTAAATAGGGCACCGTCGAAATCCGTTGAGACGACACCTTATGAACTATGGTTTGGCAAGAAACCAAAGTTGTCGTTTCTTAAAGTTTGGGGATGTGATGCCTATGTGAAAAAGCTTCAACCTGATAAGCTCGAACCCAAATCGGAGAAATGTGTCTTCATAGGATACCCAAAGGAGACAGTTGGGTACACCTTCTATCACAGATCCGAAGGCAAGACATTCGTTGCTAAGAATGGATCCTTTCTAGAGAAGGAGTTTCTCTCGAAAGAAGTGAGTGGGAGGAAAGTAGAGCTTGATGAGGTAACTGTACCTACTCCCTTGTTGGAAAATAATACATCACAGGAACCGGTTTCTGTGACGTCAAAACCAACTAGTGAGGAAGTTGATGATGATGATCATAGAACTTCAGATCAAGTTAATACAGAACCTCGTAGGTCGAACAGAGTAAGATCCGCACCAGAGTGGTACGGTAATCCTATTCTGGAAGTCATGCTACTAGATCATGATGAACCTACGAACTATGAAGAAGCGATGGTGAGCCCAGATTCCGAAAAATGGCTTGAAGCCATGAAATCTGAGATGGGATCCCATGTATGAGAACAAAGTATGGACTTTGGTTGACTTGCCCGATGGTCGGCAAGCAATTGAGAATAAATGGATCTTCAATAAGAAGACTGACGCTGACGGTAATGTTACTGTCTACAAAGCTCGACTTGTTGCAAAAGGTTTTCGACAAGTTCAAGGGGTTGACTACGATGAGACCTTCTCTCCCGTAGCGATGCTTAAGTCTGTCCGAATCATGTTAGAAATTGCCGCATTTTATGATTATGAAATTTGGCAAATGGATGTAAAAACTGCATTCCTGAATGGATTTCTGGTAGAAGAGTTGTATATGATGCAACCAGAAGGTTTTATCGATCCAAAGGGAGCTAACAAAGTGTGCAAGCTCCAGCGATCCATTTATGGACTGGTGCAAGCCTCTCGGAGTTGGAATAAACGTTTTGATAGTGTGATCAAAGCATTTGGGTTTATACAGACTTTTGGAGAAGCCTGTATTTACAAGAAAGTGAGTGGAAGCTCTATAGCATTTCTAATATTATATGTGGATGACATATTATTGATTGGAAATGATATAGAATTTCTGGATAGCATAAAGGGATACTTGAATAAAAGTTTTTCAATGAAAGACCTCGGTGAAGCTGCTTACATATTGGGCATTAAGATCTATAGAGATAGATCAAAACGCTTAATTGGACTTTCACAAAGCACATACCTTGACAAAGTTTTGAAGAAGTTCAAAATGGATCAAGCAAAGAAAGGGTTCTTGCCTGTATTACAAGGTGTGAAGTTGAGTAAGACTCAAAGCCCGACCACTACAGAAGATAGAGAGAAAAAGAAAAATGTTCCCTATGCTTCAGCCATAGGCTCTATCATGTATGTAATGCTGTGTACCAGACCTGATGTGTGCCTTGCTATAAGTCTAGCAGGGAGGTACCAAAGTAATCCAGGAGTGGATCACTGGACAGCGGTCAAGAACATCCTGAAGTACCTCAAAAGGACTAAGGATATGTTTCTCGTATATGGAGGTGACAAAGAGCTCATCGTAAATGGTTACGTTGATGCAAGCTTTGACACTGATCCGGACGATTCTAAATCGCAAACCGGATACGTGTTTACATTAAATGGTGGAGCTGTCAGTTGGTGCAGTTCGAAACAAAGCGTCGTGGCGGGATCTACGTGTGAAGCGGAATACATAGCTGCTTCGGAAGCAGCCAATGAAGGAGTCTGGATGAAGGAGTTCATATCCGATCTAGGTATCATACCTAGTGCATCGGGTCCAATGAAAATCTTTTGTGACAATACTGGAACGATTGCCTTAGCGAAGGAATCCAGATTTCACAAGAGAACCAAGCACATCAAGAGACGCTTCAATTCCATCCGGGATCTAGTCCAGGTGGGAGACATAGAGATTTGCAAGATACATACGGATCTGAATGTTGCAGACCCGTTGACTAAGCCTCTTCCACGAGCAAAACATGATCAACACCAAGACTCCATGGGTGTTAGAATCATTACTGTGTAATCTAGATTATTGACTCTAGTGCAAGTGGGAGACTGAAGGAAATATGCCCTAGAGGCAATAATAAAGTTATTATTTATTTCCTCATATCATGATAAATGTTTATTATTCATGCTAGAATTGTATTAACCGGAAACATAATACATGTGTGAATATATAGACAAACAGAGTGTCACTAGTATGCCTCTACTTGACTAGCTTGTTAATCAAAGATGGTTATGTTTCCTAACCATGAACAAGGAGTTGTTATTTGATTAACAAGGTCACATCATTAGTTGAATGATCTGATTGACATGACCCATTCCATTAGCTTAACACCTGATCGTTTTAGTATGTTGCTATTGCTTTCTTCATGACTTATACATGTTCCTGTGACTATGAGATTATGCAACTCCTGTTTACCGGAGGAACACTTTGTGTGCTACCAAACGTCACAACGTAACTGGGTGATTGTAAAGGTGCTCTACAGGTGTCTCCAAAGGTACTTGTTGAGTTGGCATATTTCGAGATTAGGATTTGTCACTCCGAATATCGGAGAGGTATCTCTGGGCCCTCTCGGTAATACACATCACTTAAGCCTTGCAAGCATTTCAACTAATGAGTTAGTTGCGAGATGATGTATTACGGAACGAGTAAAGAGACTTGCCGGTAACGAGATTGAACTAGGTATTGGATACCGACGATCGAATCTCGGGCAAGTAACATACCGATGACAAAGGGAACAACGTATGTTGTTGTGTGGTTTGACCGATAAAGATCTTCGTAGAATATGTAGGAACCAATATGGGCATCCAGGTCCCGCTATTGGTTATTGACCGGAGACATGTCTCGGTCATGTCTACATTGTTCTCGAACCGTAGGGTCCGCACGCTTAAGGTTTCGATGACAGTTATATTATGAGTTTATGTATTTTGATGTACCGAAGGTTGTTCGGAGTCCCGAATGTGATCAAGGACATGACGAGGAGTCTCGAAATGGTCGAGACATAAAGATTGATATATTGGACGGATATATTTGGACACCGGAAAGGTTCCGGGTGAGATTGGAAATATACCGGAGTTTCGGGAGGTTACCGGAACCCCCCGGTAAGTATATGGGCCTTATTGGGCCTTAGTGGAAGGGAGGGAGAAGGAGCAAGGGAGGGGCGCCCCCCCCCCCAAGCCCAATCCGAATTGGGAAGGGGGCCGGCCCCCCCTTTCCTTCTCTCCTCCCCCCTCTTCCTTCCTTCTCCTACTCCTAATAGGAAAGGGGGGCCAAACCTACTTGGAGTAGGTTTGCCCCCCCTATGGCGCGCCTCCTCCCTAGGCCGGCCTCCTCCTCCCTCCCTCCTTTATATACGGGGGCGGGGGGCACCCTAGAGATATAAGTTGATCATTGAGATCGTTCCTTAGCCGTGTGCGGTGCCCCCCTCCACGATATTACACCTCGGTCATATTGTTGCGGTACTTAGGCGAAGCCCTGCGACAGGAGAACATCAAGGTCGTCACCACGCCGTCGTGCTGACGGAACTCCTCCCCGCGCCTCTGCTGGATCGGAGATCGGGGTGCGTCATCGAGTTGTACGTGTGTCAAGAACTCAGAGGTGCCGGAGTAACGGTGCTTGGATCGGTTGGACCGGGAGGACGTACGACTACTTCCACTACGTTGCGTCAACGCTTCCGCTTCGGTCTACGAGGGTACGTAGACAACACTCTCCCCTCTCGTTGCTATGCATCACCATGATCTTGCGTGTGCATAGGAATTTTTTTGAAATTACTACGTTCCCCAACAAGTACTGCTAGTTTTGTTCTTCGTCCATCTACTACGTCCACTATCTAATACTATCAGTCGAGATATGAGCGTTGTTGGCACACGCCGATTATCAGGATGCACTCAGTATTTTTCTTCAAGGTGGAGTTTTGGGGATTATGGTCCGTCAGGAACAATGGATGCAATATTGCTGCAATTATTTAAAGAACACACTTCAGCTATCAAGAAAAAAACGGGTATGGAGGAGGTAATTGTTAAGCCTGTTGGTAGCCAGCATATACTCTATTCTCTCCATAGTATTTTGCTGTTATGCATGTGAAGGTTTCGTTTGATATTCATGTTCGTGATGAGAATCAGTTGAGGTGCAAGAAGAAGATTGATTTGTTTCTGCTAGATACTACAACATTTAGCGCTGTTAAGTTTCAAGTGCAATTCAGTTGTCATTGCTCTTTCAAGAGGGGTCTATTGCAGAGTTGAAACTCCGTTGCATGTTAAGATGGTTCCTTCATCCGACAGTTGTTCTACAAGGACAGTTTATGACCATGTCATGGATTTCCATTAACCACTACAAGTCGGCAGTTTTTTGGCTGCACGCGATGCCATCCGTACCATATGCTCTTGCATGAGTATTGTTTACCGAGGTTTGTGCTTTCTGTTTTGAAGCACGTTCAGATTCCGTGAGATGAGTTCTTCACAATGCGATGTGCATCAAGATGTTGCACTATGAGTTATGCGCTCGTTCAGGCACCACAGGAGATATGATGACTTATGTCATTTGATGATTGAGCAGTTTCAGTTTTTTGAGGTCAGTGGCACAGACTCAGACTTTTATTGGGAGACCAATTTTTGTTAGTCTGCTTTGTTGATAGTTGTGCAGTTTTCTGGACGACCTACTGATTGATTTGCTCAATATGACTTCATGAGAAGTTTATTACTCCTATGGACGTTTTCAGGCACAAGGTTTACTTGTGATGACTTTAATTGAGGAGTTGATGCTATCTATGATTATTGCAAGGGATTTCGTCTCAAGGTGGAGTGTTATTTTATTGTGTTCCGAACCCCATACAAGTATTGTACTACGGATGGAGTCCTACCGGGCTACGACATGCCAACCGTGCTAGACGTAGCATGACCACAACTCTGTTTCGTCTCCACCAAGAAAGAGAGTTGTTTGCCCCTTTATATAGTACCAGCTAGTCATAGAATAGATGAGAGAGATCTCCACCAGATTAGCACGTAGAGGTTTTGTCCTCTCGTGTAATGTAATACTCCTCCCAATTATAGTGATATGCCGCCGTGCGTTCCATGGTTTTCTCCCGCAAGGGTTTCCACGTAAAAATCGTATCTCTCTGTCTCGTTTATTTCTCGTTATTATCTAACACTTTCCTCTCTTTATTCATTTTTTCTTTGACTCTTTCTTGGGTTTTCATCGGGGGTTTTCATTTTTCTTTGTTTCTTTCTTGGTTTTCTCCATTTTCATTATTTTGCATTGGTTTACTTTGGTTTTTATTTCTTTCGTTGGTTTTCCTTTTTGGGGATTTTATTGGATTTTCCTTGTTCCTTTGTTTTTATTTTGAATTTTATAGGGTTTTTTCAACACATGTCAACCTTTGTTAGTACCCATCTAACATTTTTGTATACAATAGAAATAAATCTTGTAGACATTTTTAATATTTTTTAAATACATGATGACCATTTTTTGAATGCTTATATATTTTGATGTCTATTTTTTATATTTTGTATCTTATACATTTGTTTAATACACTTCTAACATTTTATTTCAATACAAGTTTAACATGATTTGAATACATAGTGAACATTTTTCAATACATGCTAGATATCTTATACATTTATGTAATGTATGCTGTACACTTTTTGTATACACTAGGAACATTTTTTTATACACGGTCAACCTTTTTCATACACATTTTATGATTTTTTTATATTTTTCGTATACATGATAAAAAGTTTTTATACACACTTGATATTTTGAAATGTTTGATTAACATTTTTAAATACTCGACTAACATTTGCAAATGCTTGACTAACATTTGTTAAATACATGATCAATTTTTGTATAGGCATTGTATGATTGTTTATATTCATTTTTCATATACAGGATAAACGTGGGAAAAGAGACGCGGGGAGGAATGGCTAGGACGCAGGCAGGGGCCAGCGCAAAGTTGGGCCCGCTAAAAAGAATGCAACCAGGAGTGTGAGATACCCAAAAACGGCAACCACCACGTCCAAAAAATTAAAATAACCGCCATCATGATTTACGTACCGCAAGATCACCACCCGTTCCTGCTCGCTGAAGCTTTCCTTCTTCTCTCAAGAGGACACGACAGGAGTAAATCCAGAGGTTAACAGACGCGACAAAGGAGACAGAGGATCGATCTAGCCATGTGAGGACGGGGAAATATCAAGCACTCCCATCCTTAGAGTGCTCCCCATGGTTCAACTTCAAAAAATTCAATTTTAAATGTTTCAAAAAATTCTAGAAAAATATATGAATGTTTACAAGGAATGTGACTACAACTCCCAAAAATTTCAGGTCCAAACTCTAAATGTACATTGAGAAACAAAAATGTGAAATCTAGGGTGAATATGGTCATAAAAAGACAAAAGCAACATTTGACACTATTCACATATGAATTTGTCTTTTTTGTTTCTTAACATATATTTTGAGTTTGGACCTGAAATTTTTAGGAGGTGTAGTCACATTCCTTGTGAACATTCACATTTATTTTCAGAATTTTTGAAACATTTAAAATTCATGTTTTAGACTTGGAGTATAGGGAGCACCCCAAGGATGGGAGCACCTGATATTTCCCCATGTGAGGACGAGGAGAAAGGGGCAAAATAAGCATGAGACGCACGATGGTCGTCAAGTTATGGTACTAGTATACGCGGCAGCTGCAGCACATAGGAGGGAGCATTAATCAACCGCAGTTTTTTTTTGTTTATAGCGCACGCAGCGCTCGGTGCTTTGTCGCTCCGGTGTCCTTCTGCATGCATGTGTGGAAAGAGTGGTAGCGGCCGGAGCGCACGGCACGACCACGACAAAGGGGGAGCTGCGACAGGGCATCCAAGGCCGGGTGCGAGTGAGCAAACGAACCGCTGCCACCTGCCGGAAGGGAAAGGACTCTAGTACGTGGTACTACACTGACTATCCAGCTGTGCATTCGTTCGCATCTGTGGACGTACAACGCTCTACTGGCATCTGCAACCCTAAAACCTCTCAACCCGCGCTCTTCGGACCACTGTAGCCATTCAATGTGGGCCTGTATCAGTACGCGACGTGGTCTGAATGCGTTGTCTCCCGCAAGGGAGTCCGGATCGATCTCACGTGCGCTTCTGACCGCCCTAGCCCACACAAATCTCTCCTCCCTCGCCCGCGCGTGTTCCCGTTCAGCGTCAGCTGCCCGCATTCATGCCGCTTTAGAATGTGTCGCTCCACATTGAAGGCGGCTCCGGGCGACGCGACCTCTCACTGCCTCCGCCATTGAAGCGGCGCACCGGCCAAGGGCGACGCCCACGATGCTACCTCTTGAGCACTGCGTTGGTTTTTCCTTGAAGAGGAAAGGGTGATGCAGTAAAGTAGTGTAAGTATTTTCCTCAGTTTTTGAAAACCAAGGTATCAATACAGTAGGAGACCACACTCAAGTCCCGCGCACCTACACAAACAAATAAGAGCCTCGCAACCAACGCGATAAATGGGTTGTCAATTCCTTCACGGTCACTTACGAGAGTGAGATCTGATAGATACGATAAGATAATATTTTTAGTATTTTTATAATAAAGATGCAAAGTAAAATAAACAATAATAGAAATAACTAAGTGTTGGAAGATTAATATGATAGAGAATAGACCCGGGGGCCATATGTTTCACTAGTGGCTTCTCTCAAGAGCATAAGTATTACGGTGGGTGAACAAATTACTGTCGAGCAATTGATAGAATTGAGTATACTTATGAGAATATCTAGGTATGATCATGTATATAGGCATCACGTCCGTGACAAGTAGACCGACTCCTGCCTGCATCTACTACGATTACTCCACACATCGACTGCTATCCAACATGCATCTAGAGTATTAAGTTCATAAAAACAGAGTAATGCTTTGAGTAAGATGACATGATGTAGAGGGATAAACTCATGCAATATGATATAAACCCCATCTTGTTATCCTCGATGGCAACAATACAATACATGCCTTGTTGTCCCTGCTGTTACTGGGAAAGGACACCGCAAGATTGAACCCAAAGCTAAGCACTTCTCCCATTGCAAGAAAGATCAATCTAGTAGGCCAAACCAAACTGATAATTCGAAGAGACTTGCAAAGATAACCAATCATACATAAAAGAATTCAGAGGAGATTTAAATATTGTTCATAGATAAATTTGATCATAAACCCACAATTCATCGGTCTCGACAAACACACCGCAAAAGAAGATTACATCGAATAGATCTCCAAGAGAATGAGGAGAACTTTGTATTGAGATCACGTTTGTTATCCAAGTCCTCTGGATCATGTTTGTTCCGAAAATCACGTTCCCGAAGGTTTCATTCCGTTTGGACTCCGTTTGATATTATTTTTCTGCGAAACACTGAAATAGGCAAAAAAAACAACAATTTGAGTTGGGTCTCCGGTTAATAGGTTAGTCCCAAAAATAATATAAAAGTGTATAATAAATCCCATTAAACATCCAAAACAGAATATAATATAGCATGGAACAAACAAAAATTATAGATACGTTGGAGACGTATCAAGCATCCCCAAGCTTAATTCCTGCTCGTCCTCGAGTAGGTAAATGATAAAAACAGAATTTTTGATGTGGAATGCTACTTGGCATAATTTTCAATGTAATTCTCTTAATTGTGGTATGAATGTTCAGATCCGAAAGATTCAAGACAAAAGTTTAATATTGACATAAAAATAATAATACTTCAAGCATACTAACTAAGCAATTATGTCTTCTCAAAATAACATGGCCAAAGAAAGTTATCCCTACAAAATCATATAGTCTGGCTATGCTCTATCTTCATCACACAAAGTATTTAATCATGCACAACCCCGATGACAAGCCAAGAAATTGTTTCATACTTTTGGTGTTCTCAAACTTTTTCAATCTTCACGCAATACATGAGCGTGATCCATGGACATAGCATTATATGTGGAATAAAATAGTGGTTGTGGAGAAGACAAACAAGGAGAAGATAGTCTCACATCAACTAGGGGTATCAACGGGCTATGGAGATGCCCATTAATAGATATCAATGTGAGTGAGTAGGGATTGCCATGCAATGGATGCACTAGAGCTACATCCAACTCGCTTGCTCACGAAGACCTAGGGCATTTTAAGGAAGCCCATCATTGGAATATACAAGCCAAGTTCTATAATGAAAATTTCCCACTAGTATATGAAAATGACAACATGAGAGACTCTCTATCATGAAGATCATGGTGCTACTTTGAAGCACAAATGTGGTAAAAGGATAGTAGCATTGTCCCTTCTCTCTTTTTCTCTCATTTTTTTCTTTGGCCTTTTCTCTTTCCTTTTTTTGGCCTTTCTCTTTTTTTAGTCCGGTGTCTCATCCCGACTTATGGGGGAATCATAGTCTCCATCATCCTTTCCTCACTTGGGACAATGCTCTAATAATGATGATCATCACAATTTTATTTACTTACAACTCAAGAATTACAACTCAATACGTAGAACAACAAAATGACTCTATGTGAATGCCTCCGGCGGAGTACCGAGATATGCAATGAATCAAGAGTGACATGTATAAAAAATTATGAACGGTGGCTTTGCTACAAATACGATGTCGACTACATGATCATGCAAAGCAATATGACAATGATGAAGCATGTCATAGTAAACGGAACGGTGGTAAGTTGCATGGCAATATATCTCGGAATGGCTATGGAAATGCCATGATAGGTAGTTATGGTGGCTGTTTTGAGGAAGGTATATGGTGGGTTTATGATACCGGCGAAAAGTGTGCGGTATTAGAGAGGCTAGCAATTGTGGAAGGATGAGAGTGCGTATAATCCATGGACTCAACATTAGTCATAAAGAACTCATATACTTGTTGCAAAAATCTACAAATTATCAAAGCAATGTATTCTGTGCATGCTCCTAGGGGGATAGATTGGTAGGAAAAGACCATCGCTCTCCCTGATCGCCACTCATAAGGAAGACAATCAATAAATAAATCATGCTCCGACTTCATCACATAACGGTTCAGCATAAGTGCATGCTACGGGAATCACAAACTTTAACACAAGTATTTCTCAAATTCACAACTACTCAACTAGCATGACTCTAATATTACCATCTTCATATCTCAAATCAATTATCAAACATCAAACTTCTCATAGTATTCAACACACTCATAAGAAAAAAATTCTAATCTTGGATGCCTATCATAATTAAAGCAAATTACCACGTTGTTTTGTAGGACTCTCAAAATAATATAAGTGAAGCATGAGAGAACAATAGTTTATATAAAACAAATCCACCACCGTGCTCTAAAAGATATAAGTGAAGCACTAGAGCAAAACTATATAGCTCAAAAGATATAAGTGAAGCACATAGAGTATTCTAATAAATTCCGAATCAAGTGTGTCTCTCTCAAAAGGTGTGTACATCAAGGATGATTGTGGCAAACTAACAAATAAAGACTCAAATCATACAAGACGCTCCAAGCAAAACACATATCATGTGGTTAATAAAAATATAGCTCCAAGTAAAGTTACCGATGGACGAAGACAAAAGAGGGGATGCCTTCCGGGGCATCCCCAAGCTTTGGATTTTTGGTGTCCTTAGATTATCTTGGGGTGCCATGGGAATCCCCAAGCTTAGGCTCTTGCCACTCCTTGTTCCATAGTCCATCAAATCTTTTACCCAAAACTTGAAAACTTCACAACACAAAACTTAACAGAAAATCTCGTGAGCTCCGTTAGCAAAACAAAACAAAACACCATTTCAAGGTACTGTATTGAACTCATTCTTTATTTATATTGGTGTTAAACCTACTGTATTCCAACTTCTCTATGGTTTATAAACTATTTTATTAGCCACAGATTCATCAAAATAAGCAAACAACACATGAAAAACAGAATCTGTAAAAAACAAAACAGTCTGTAGTAATCTGTAACTAACGTAAACTTCTGGAACTCTAAAAATTCATCCAAAATAGGAAGCCTAAATAATTTGTTTATTGATTTGCTGTAATTGGAATCAATATTATATCACGTTCTGGTAATTTTTAACAATTGTTTCGTGAACAGAAAGTTTCAGGAATTTTCAGCAAGATCAAATAACTATCATCCAAGAAGATCCTATAGGTTTAACTTGGCACAAACACTAACTAAAACATAAAAACAAATCTAACCAGAGGCTAGATCAAATATTTATTCCTAAAACGAAGCAAAAAGCAAAAAACTAAAAATAAAATTGGGTTGCCTCCCAACAAGCGCTATCGTTTTACGCCCCTAGCTAGGCATAAAAGCGAGGATAGATCTAAGTATTGCCATCTTTGGTAGGCAATCAATAAGTGGCTCTCATAATAGATTCATAAGGTAATTTGATTTTCTTTCTAGGTAAGTGTTCCATGCATTTCCTTAACGGAAATTGGAATCTAATATTCCCTTCCTTCATATCAATAATTGCACCAATCGTTTTAAGGAAAGGTCTACCAAGAATAATAGGACATGAAGGATTGCAATCTATATCAAAAACAATAAAATCTACGGGCACATAATTCCTATATGAAACAATAAGAATATCATTAATTCTTCCCATAGGTTTCTTGATAGTAGAATCCGCAAGGTGTAAGTTTAAAGAGCAATCATCAAATTCGCGAAAACCTAATAAATCACACAAAGTTTTTGGAATCGCGGAAACACTAGCACCCAAATCACACAAAGCATAGCATTCATGATCTTTAATTTTAATTTTAATAGTAGGTTCCCATTCATCATAAAGTTTTCTAGGGATAGAAACTTCCAACTCAAGTTTTTCTTCATAAGATTGCATCAAAGTATCAACGATATGTTTGGTAAAAGCTTTATGTTGACTATAAGCATGAGGAGAATTTAGCACGGATTGCAACAAGGAAATACAATCTATCAAAGAGAAATTATCATAATTAAATTCCTTGAAATCCAAAATAGTGGGTTCATTGATATCTAAAGTTTTGACTTCTTCAATCCCACTTTTACAAATTTTAGCATCAAGATCTAAAAACTCCAATTTTTTGAAACGCCTTCTAGGTAAAGATGGCTCATATTCAGTCCCATCATTATCAAGATTCATATTGCAAAACAAAGATTTAATAGGGGACACATCAATAACTTTTAGATCTTCATCTTTATTCTCACAAAAATTAGAAGAACACGCTTTCACAAAGCAATCTTTCTTAGCACACATCCTAGCGGTTCTTTCTTAGCACTCATCAATGGAAATTCTCATGGCTTTGAGAGACTCATTGATATCATGCTTAGGTGGAATAGATCTAAGTTTCAAGGAATCAACATCAAGAGGAATTCTATCAACGTTCCTAGCCAATTCATCAACTTTAAGCAATTTTTCTTCAAACAAAGCATTGAAATTCTTTTGCGAATTCATAAACTCCTTAACACTAGTCTCAAATTCAGAAGGCATCTTATTAAAATTTCCATAAGAATTATTGTAGGAATTACCATAATTATTAGAGGAATTACTCGGAATGGCCTAGGATTATAGTTTCCTCTATACGCATTGTTACCAAAATTATTCCTACCAAAAAATTTCACATCCATAGATTCATTATTATTCTCAATCAAAGTAGACAAAGGCATATCATTAGGATCAGAAAAAACACTTTTAGTAGCAAATAATTTCATGAGTTCATCCATCTTTTCACTCAAAACATTAATTCTTCTATCTCATGCACTTTTTTATTAGTAGATCTTTCGGTGTGCCATTGAGAATAATTAACCATAATATTATCTAGGTGTTTAATAGCTTCTCCTAAAGTGATTTTCATAAAAGTGCCTCCCGCGGCCGAATCTAAAAGATTTCTAGAAGCAAAATTCAATCCGGCATAAATTTTTTGTATAATCATCCAAAGATTCAAACAATGTGTAGGGTAATTACGTATCATTAATTTCATCCTCTCCCAAGCTTGTGCAACATGTTCATGATCAAGTTGCTTAAAATTCATGATATCATTTCTAAGAGAGATAATTTTAGCGGGAGGAAAATACTTAGAGATAAAAGCATCTTTGCACTTATTGCATGAATCAATACTATTTTTAGTTAAAGACGAAAACCAAACTTTAGCATGATCTCTAAGAGAAAAAGGAAATAGTTTCAATTTAACAATATCATTGTCCACATCTTTTTTCTTTTGCATATCACACAAATCAATGAAGCTATTTAGATGGGTAGCGGCATCTTCACTAGGAAGGCCGGCGAATTGATCTTTCATGACAATATTCAACAAAGCAGCATTAATTTCACAAGATTCAGCATCGGTAAGAGGAGCAATCGGAGTGCTAAGAAAATCATTGTTGTTGGTATTGGTAAAGTCACACAATTTAGTATTATGTTGAGCCATCGTAACAAGCAAGCAATCCAACACACAAGCAAACAAGAAGCGAGCGAGAAAGAGGCGAACGGAAAAGAGAGGGCGAATAAAACGGCAAGGGTGAAGTGGGGGAGAGGAAAACGAGAGGCAAATGGCAAATAATGTAATGCGAGGGATAAGAGTTTGTGATGGGTACTTAGTATGTCTTGACTTGACTTGACTTGGCGTGAATCTCCCTGGCAACGGCACCAGAAATCCTTCTTGCTACCTCTTGAGCACTGCGTTGGTTTTCCCTAGAAGAGAAAAGGGTGATGCAGTAAAGTAGCGTAAGTATTTCCCTCAGTTTTTGAGAACCAAGGTATCAATCTAGTAGGATACCACGCTCAAGTCCCGCGCACCTACACAAACAAATAAGAACCTCGCAACCAACGCGATAAAGGGGTTGTCAATCCCTTCACATTCACTTACGAGAGTGAGATCTGATAGATATGATAAGATAATATTTTTGGTATTTTTATGATAAAGATGCAAAGTAAAATAAACATCAATAGAAATAACTAAGTGTTGGAAGGTTAATATTATAGAGAATAGACCCGGGGGCCATAGGTTTCACTAGGGGCTTCTCTCAAGAGCATAAGTATTACGGTGGGTGAACAAATTATTGTCGAGCAATCGATAGAACTGAGCATAATTATGCGAATATCTAGGTATGATCATGTATATAGGCATCACGTCCGTGACAAGTAGACCGACTCCTGCCTGCATCTACTACTATTACTCCACACATCGACCGCTATCCAGCATGCATCTAGAGTATTAAGTTCATAAGAACAGAGTAATGCTTTAAGTAAGATGACATGATGTAGAGGGATAAACTCATGCAATACGATACAAACCCCATCTTGTTATCCTCGATGGCAACAATACAATACGTGCCTTGCTGCCCCTGCTGTCACTGGGAAAGGACACCACGAGATTGAACCCAAAGCTAAGCACTTCTCCCATTGCAAGAAAGGTCAATCTAGTAGGCCAAACCAAACTGATAATTTAAAGAGACTTGCAAAGATAACCAATCATACATAAAGAAATTCAGAGGAGATTCAAATATTGTTAATAGATAAACTTGATCATAAACCCACAATTCATCAGTCTCGACAAACACACCGCAAAAGAAGATTACATCCAATAGATCTCCAAGAGAATCGAGAAGAACTTTGCATTGAGATCCAAAGAGAGAGAAGAAGCCATCTAGCTAATAACTATGGACCCGAAGGTCTGAGGTAAACTACTCACACATCATCGGAGAGGCTATGGTGTTGATGTAGAAGCCCTCCGTGATCAATGCCCCCTCCGGCGGAGCGCCGAAAAAGGCCCCAAGATGGGATCTCACAGGTACAGAAGGTTGCGGCGGTGGAATTAGTTTTTCGTGGATGCCTCTGATGGTTTGGGGGTACGTAGGTATATATAGGAGGAAGAAGTACGTCAGTGGAGCAATGTGGGCCCCACGAGGGTGGAGGGCGCGCCTAGGGGGGTGGGGTAGGCGCGCCCCCTGCCTCGTGCTCTCCTTGTTGAATCCTTTACGTAGACTCCAAGTCCTCCGGATCACGTTTGTTTCGAAAATCACGTTCCCGAAGGTTTCATTCCGTTTGGACTCCGTTTGATATTCTTTTTCTGTGAAACACTGAAATAGGCAAAAGGGCTGGGCCTCCGGTTAATAGGTTAGTCCCAAAAATAATATAGAAATGTATAATAAAGCCCATTAAACATCCAAAACAGAATATAATATAGCATGGAACAATAAAAAAATATAGATACGTTGGAGACGTATCACACGACGCGTCTTCGGTGTCAGCCCCTGTTCAATGCCGAAGACGCGTGGCTGGAAGGGTTGAGACGAATATCTACCACACAAGTTCAATGCCCCATCCGTTAGCCGGCCGAGAAACCCACCCCGGTGTCGCGCATTAACGCACCCGGACGCCTTGCTACACCCGACTAACTCCGCTATTTAAAGGCGGTCACACCCGGCTAACTCCGCACCACAGCACAAGCCGCTCTCCATACTTCTCCCTTGCACTGCATCCACCATAACTACAGACGGCAAAGCTCTATGCATGGGACAACCTTTCGACGGAGATGAAGCACACCATGGCCAACCTTGTCGCCACTTGGCAGAGCCGACGTGCCAGGCAGATCGAGGCCGGCTTGCCGGACAGTTCGTCCGAGGTCTCCGGCGACGAGGACGAGAGCACGATGGAGATGGGCTCCGACGACGCCACCCCGACACTTGCGCCTCTTGTGCAAGCCGACTTCACCATGTAACAGGCGCAGGCGCACTACAACGCCGCCATGGCGGAGGTGCAGTCTGCACCGACGCCTTTGTCAACGTTCCAGCAGGCGCAGGAGGAACAACGGTACAACATGTTCCTCCTGCAGCAGCACTGGCTGGCGGAGGGTCAGATCTACGGCGAGCGGGCGAGCAAGGAGGCCGTGGCGGCCATTGCCGCGGCAAACCCCAACTTCGCTGTAGAGCAGCGTGCTATCTACGATGCCATCCGCGCTCAAGCCGGCCACTTGAAGCGGCCACCGTCGAGGCGCGGCTCCAGGCGATCACGAAGGAGAACAACGTTAACTGCGCCTCCTGCGCGCTGCCGACGAACTACCAGACAACCCGATGGGACGACGACAACGGGGACGCTACCATTTCCATCGTGGACCTCACGTCCACCAGCGACGGATAGGTCACGGACTCCTCCAAAGATGAGTAGGCCACGGGAGGCCGCGGGGCCTGGTATCCCATGTGAGCAGGTCTGTCTCCCGTATTCTACTCTTTCTTGTTAGAGACCACACTTCACTTCACGGGTCTTATTGCCGGTGATGATGGAGAAGGTGGATAGAGAAAGACAGGGGCTTAGACGCCGGGCGCCGTGCCGTAGGGTAGGTTTAGGGGCGGGTCTTTTTATTTTCAATGTTCGAAATGTATTGAAAATCTGCCGCATTTACATGTAATCTGGCCATGTTAGCACGAATTTCCTCCGGCTTACTGAAAAAAGTTTAAAGTGTATGCGGCTACGGTTGGACGACGGCCTCCCGCATTCGTGTTTGCGGACTGGTCTCCATGTCCATGAATGGACACGGGAGAAAATTTACTGGTTGCCGTCGGAGATGCACCTAGATCAATCGATTGTTTGATATCTCGCCGGACCGAGATGCACCTAGATCAATCAATCGATCGTTTGATATCTAGTCCACTGCAGACACCACGCTCCACAGGTGTTCGGTCATATATCATTGAGCTTATTTTCATACGGTATGTCATTTTTTAGACTACGAAAAATGATGAGCTACTCACTATGCAGGATGAGTTGTTGTGCTGCGTGGTTGGGCCTATCCTCGGATTTCGTAGGCAGGACCAAAGGGGAGGCCTTCTGGCAACAAGTACATGAATTATTTCACGCATGAAAGCACATTGCGCCCTGCGGCATGCACATCATTCAACAGCGCGATGTGATGTCGTTATCGTATAGCAGGTACGCTATTTAGACTAGCGTCATCAAGTTTTGTAACATGGTTTGTCAGCTGGAGGCAAGGTGGCCGTTGCACGCGGCAGAGGACAAGGTCGTAAGCTTTGCTTCCTTTTGCTTAATGTATTGATTGATTCGTTCACTCAATGTTGGCATACACATTATGTAACCCGTACGCGCTGTCGTGATCTACCACAGGACGGAGGGGCGGTCATTTACGTGCACACACTGTTGGATAAAGTTGAAAAGGAAGTATGTGTGGGAGGGCATAATCCGTAGATGAAAAACTAGTTGGACATCCGATTATTCTAGTCGAATTTAAGACATTGTTGTACTAGACATATTTTCTTATTCACAAAAAAAGTTAAAAAAATTATGCTATTTTTCATCCGAACTTTGATGAATATCGGGTGATTTACATGAATTTCGTCCGGTTAATTCAAATGTTGTGCCGACGCGTAGTTAGGACTCGTCACAGGTAAGAAATAGCAGAGCTAAAAAAAGGGTGATCCCTATTTACCACGTACTGCGGCGGTTAGCCCGCAAACGCGCACGTATGGTCTTACAGCGATGCTACATAGGTGGACCCATTTTCGGGCTTTCGCAGTCAGTTTCTCCACCGGTTTTCCGAAGGTTATACCTAAATATGATTTTTCATTTTCTGTTTTTTCAAACAAGTGATATTTTCTAAAATCCATGAACAGTTTTTGAACTCGCGGACATTTTTTAAAATGCGTGAATAGTTTTCTGAATTCGGTCCATTTTTTAAAATTCACGAACATTATCTGAAATTTAAAATATTTTATAATTCGTAAATATTTTCTGAAGTCACAATCATTTGTGATTTCCTGAATAATTGTAGCTTCACTTTTTTAACCCAAACCAAATCCGAGGTTTTTAAAACTCAGATTTTTTTTGAATTCACAAATATAATTTGAAATTCACATCTTTTTTGGAATTCAGGAATAGTTTTCAAACTTACGACCATTTTTTTAATTCACAAACGTTTTCCCAAGTTCGTGAACAGTTTTGTAGTTCACTAATATTTCCTAAATTCTAAAATAATTTTGTATTTTCTTGAAGCATTTTAGTAGAAATAGAGAGACGGATATAAATCCTGCGTTTAGCGTGCTATGAGTGGGCCGGTCCATGGTAGTTTGATTCGCTCGGCCGCTGTACGTTCGTTGTTTTTTCTTTCGGCTGGACTAGTCCCGTTCTCCATCCGTTTTCATAAATTTTCTTCTTATTTTATTTTTCTCTTTTTATTGTTTTATTTTTCTCTGTACGTGCATGTTTTGTGTTTCTTATCCTTCCTTTTTCTTTTCCAGATCTTTACAAAGCACGTCTACCATTTTTAATACATGTTGTAATTTTTTGTATTTTCGTGATTTTTTTATAACTTAAAAATAATAATAAAAGATCACTTTTTTATTATATGTTAAACATTTTTCGAATACACATTGAACACTTCTTTGAATGATATGAAACATTCTTTATGAAATTATGTGAATATTACAAACTACAAACACATGTTTGGACATATTTTTTAAATAAATGTAACCAGTTTCAATAAATGTGGAACAATATTTCGAATGGCAGAATTTTAAAAAGGGCTCAAATATATTTTTAAAATTGTTTTCAAAAGTATCACAAACATTTTTTTGAAACGCATAATTATTATTTTTAAATGTCATGAGCACTATTTTGAATGGTAGAGGACATCTAAAAAACTATGCGAACATTATTTTACATTGTATAAATATTTTTTAAGAATGTTGCAAACATATTTTTTGGCATGTGTGGACATTTTTAAATATCACAAAGATTTTTTAGTTGGTATGAACATTTTTATAAAGTTGCGTGGACATATTTTTTACCCTGCATGAACATCTTTTTAGGTGTGTGATTACCGTTTTTTGAAATGTAAGTGTTTTTTTTGGAATATATGTTTTTAGAACTGAGTGATCTTGTTTGGGTCGTTTAACTGTGGGAGAACACATTTGGGTGAGATGCGAGGACCAATGTCATCGGGTAGGCTCCATGTTAGTGTTAGATTTGAGAAATGTCTTGATCGAGTGCTTACCTCTCGTACTTCACATGTGGCGACCTGTGTTTGGCAGATAAGCATCTCAAATTTTGTGGGTAAACTGAACAATCTCTGCATAATGTTAGACTATTCGAATAGGCGTGTCCATAGTTATGAACACGCTGGTAAGCCCACGCTTTTTTAGACGTTTTTGGTTTTGCAAAATTGTTTTCAAACAAAATGGACATAATGTTCTGGGACGACACCATGCGGACAGTGCCGCATACACGATCACTTGTTACTTGGAACGGATTATGAATATCTTGGTTGGATTTCTTGAAAGGAGATTGACCAATGAGGTAGGAATCACACAACTGCTCTTGTTTTTATTATATATTCCAACTTATGTTTTCAAAGGTTTGGAAAAGCTAGCATCATATAATGAAGTTAACGATGTGTTTACGCAAGTATGAAACTTGTTGATTTCAGCAGACATGGAAGAAGTTCTGTCGGAAGAAGAGTTTCTTGATGACGTCTGTAGAATTAGAGTGCTTCCCACTCACATGCTTGTAGGGTTACGGCATGATGGTTAGGTCTCAAGTTATCGTTAAAATTTCCACCATTGTTTCATTTGGAGTTTCACACACGTGGCTTTGACGTGTAAGACTTGATCATATTGGTCTTATTTGTGTAAGATTATAGTATCATTTATGTACGGTTGTAATTTGTGACATCAGTTCGTTGTGTTAATTCAACATTGTCCTTGGATCACCGTGCCCACATAAATCGGTGGCTTGGGCCAGTTACACCGAGGTCCCCACAGACGATAACGCACTTTCTCATATGACAACCTAGGGCGGGTTGTTCATTCCGTGGTTTTGTCAAGGGAAGTTATTATAGTTAGAAGGGAGAGAGATGGATTTTTGCGCAATATGATGGATGTATTATAATTGGGCTTCGAGAGCGAGTATATACTGAATACAAGACTTGAAAGGCAAGACACCTCTGCTGAAGATGAGATAGGAGACAGATTACAAATTTTAGACTATCAAATACATGTATTCCAGATATATCTCTAACACAGCCACGCAGTGGGCACACCCATTCCTGCTCGCTGAAGCTTCAGCCTCCTTCTCTCAAGAAGACACACCACACGGGAGTCGAGAGGTTAGCAGCCAGATACTACAAAAAAGAGACAGGATCGATCGAGCCATGTGAGAAGGTGTCAAAATAAGCATAAGACACGCAATGGTCGTCGGATATAAGTAACTCTTGAACTTATTGTACGCGGAAGCTGCAGCACGTAGGGGTCATTAACCAACCGCAGTTTTGCTTTGTTTGTTTATAGCGGGGCGCTCGGTGCTTTGTCGCCCCGGTGAGCGTCCGTCTGCATGCACGTGTAGAAAGAAGGGGCACGACCACGACGAAGGGGAGGCCGCGACAGGGCATCCAAGGCTAGGTGATCTCGTGGGAGCAAACTGCTGCCGCCGGAAGGGAAAGGACCCTAGTACTACTCATAGTAGTACTAGTCTACACTGCCTGCGGCCCAGCTGTGCATTCGTTCGCATCTGTGGAGATCGATCGTTCCCAACAGCACTCACCACCTAGGAGTATGTATGCCGCCCAGCACGGCAGGCTTGACCCGAGAGAGACGGACTAGACTAGCTTGGACCGGAACACCCGCGTCTGTGTCGCTTAGACCTCTTCCAATGGACAGGTGCTTTGACGAAGTGCTAAATGCATTAAATATTTTAGCAACAATAGTTCCCAATGCATAGGTGCTTAACTTGTTGTTGCTAAGCTCCCTTCATTTAATGATTTAGCTACTAAACTCTTTCATGCATTGGTGGGCTTGCTTCATTTTAATGTTTTGCCTAGGTTCATGCGCTTGGCATTGGTTAAAATCAATCTCTTTTCTCTTAATTGTCTTGCCACATCAGATTTTTCGCCTACATGGCATGCTTAGCACCTGTACAAGGTGGAGCATTGGGAGGGGCCTTATGTACGACCCCAAAAGCTTCGCGGGCGGACGTGGACAGCGGCTGCACCGGTTTGTCGACGGCCCAATCAGGTTCCGCTGTTAAACTAAAACGAAAGAGAAGCAATGAACAGTAAAACTGTGTGTTCTATTTCTGAAGATATGTACAGTATATATATATCTGGAAGAGACGCATCCAAACGACGCAACTCTTTAGAGAGACGGGAGTGGAGATATGCGACGGTTAGCAACAGGCTAACCGACTTTCTTTTACAATGTGGGATTATCTAATTTAATTACATTTAATTAATTCCAACACTCCCCTTAATCTCCACAATGACTATGTACAATCATCATCTTGAAAAACATTCCTCCAAAAACCCTGCTAGAAAAATATGAAGAGATATACATAATATGCCATGAAAAACTCCTTCCAAAAACCTAGTGGGAAAATAAGGAGAAAATGACATATCACAATGTTTGTATTGCTATTGCCTCATTAAAAACCTTTCATGAGAAACCATATAGAAAAAAACTCATAAAGGAAAAGAGTGCAATATCAGGATCCAGAGATCTCGAACAGGTTATCATATGGGAGTACATTCCCCCTCAATCTTGCAAAACATAAAGTCATCTCGTACTAGTTCCATTAACATGATAATCGAGATTATGACTTAACTTTGTTTGCAAAATATTTATCTTCTCACCTCCCTTTAACTTATGGTGAAGAAAATACTTTCAGAGCAATACATTTTGTAATTGCTCCTTATAACCTGTCTGCATCTGTGTAATACAAACAACACTATCTTCATGGATAATGGTGGGTGATTTTTACCAATCAATCCCACTTGAACTTTAGCGAAGTTCATCATTCTGTGAAGTCACATACATTCGTGTGATGCTTCATACAAATCAACGATTTCAGAATGACTAGTGGATGCAGGCACTAAAATTTGTCTTCTCGACTTCCCAGAGAAGGCCACACCTTCTTTCGAGGAGACAAAAACCAGTCTGTGATCTAGGATTATGGGATCTAATATATACCCAGCATCACAATGTCCAACCATGGTCATATCCTGATTTTTTTTCATAAAACAAACCAAGATCTATGGTGTCCAGAAGATATCTAAAAATATTCTTCACACCAGCACAACGTCTTTTAATCAGTGATGAATTGTATCTAGCCAATAAATTTACTGCTAATGAAATACCATGCCTGGTCCAGTTTGCTAGATACACCCGTGCTCTCATTGCACCACGTTATGGAAACTCAAGTCCAAATATCTCTTCATTACCGCCATTAGGCCTTAATGGGTCCTTATCTCTAGTAATCCAGAGATCTTCAAACATAGTTCTTTAATGTATATGACTTATCCATGTTGAACATGTTGAACTTTCAACAATCGTTTGGATAAATGTAGACTGATGAAAAAGTATTCCTGAAGGAATATGCTCAAGTTCCAAACTCAAGCAAAGTTTGGTCTCAACCAAATCTTACATCCTACACTCCGTCTTAAGATGATATGATTGTACCATGCATCTCTTGTGTAGCTACAATGATACTAGATCATAAACATGCACAGAAATTGTACAAAATCCCTCTTTGGATTTCTTGATGAACATACATGAACAATCATCAATGTTTGAGTAACCTTCTAATAAGGAACTCACTTAGCGGTTCTACCACATCATCGCCGACTACTTCAAGTCATAATGACTTCTGATGCTTTACACAACACATGTTGCAATTAAACTCGGAATCTTCGTTCCCTCAGGAACTAGCATAGATATTCGAATCAAATGACTCATACAACTATGCAGTCACAACATCCATCAGTTGGATATACAAATTCATTATTCACTGCCAATGATATAAAATATCGGAATGTTATTCCACTCATAGGAGAATATGTTTCATCATAAATGATGATGGGTCTTTGCGTGAACCCATGTGCTACAAGCCTCGCTTCATGTCTCACCACCTCTTGGTTTTTATTCCTCTCATAAACAAAAACCAACTGTGCTTCCCCGGAAACACATTCATAGGAGTGGGTATTACTGATCAGGTCAATACCCCTCTTCTTGAGAGCGAGCGCCTCCTCAATTGCTGCCTGCCTTTGGATCAATTAGAGCGTCCAAGACACTCAGCCATGCATGGGCTTAAGTTCTAGATCCAATCCAAGGTATTTTGCAATTCTTGAGGAGAAATAAATTTTGACATAATGTAGTCTTTATTATTTCATTCTCCTGAATCCATATCCATAGTGGAGATTTCATCATTACCTTTTGACTCTTTGTGATTTCCCACAACAATTGAGTCAAGGTCTTCCGATGCCCCAACATCAAATTTGTGTGCGCAGTCGTGCTGGGTCGTGGATGTGTCCAACGTCCTTCAGGTGTCCTTCAACCATAGGTTGAATGTCAACATTAAGTTGACCTGCATTTACTGTTTGAGGATTCCTCATTCCCCTTGGACGCTTTCATGAAGCCTTGTCCTCTTGTGTCCAGATTCCTCCCCCTCTTCGGTGGCCGAGTGGACCTATGGGTCACATCTACTCTCTCTGACACATTCACTATGGGAACATTTTACTTTGTGACACCTTTATACTCAGTAAATGCAACTGGCAGATTATTTGTCGTACTTTGCAAATTCATAATATTCTGAACCTCCAGTTCAGATTCATTCGTACGTGGATCTAAGGACTATATGTCTCTTCACATCTCATTCTATTTCTCAGCATTCAATGTGGTTCTTATCTTCCGCTAATGCCGGAAAAATGTCCTCATCAAAATACAACCAGCGTACCGGGCCATAAGCAAGTCCCATTCTCAAGACTTTAGGTACATGATTGACGAAGAATTATACCTCACATAGATCCCCGTTTCTCTATGAGGGCCCATATATGTACGTTGCGGTGGTGAAATCGGTACGTATCCAACGCAACCGAGTTATCGCAGATGAGAAATACTTGTTCATTTCCACGTACTAACTACAACGGGGAGACCGTATAATACGCAGTTGGTCGAATTTGTATTAACTATGCAGTATGTCAAACTACATATCCCCAACAAGCTGTTGGGAGATTACAATTCTGTAGCAGCAATCTTGCTATCAACTTATCATCTTGACAATTGATTCCGCAAGATCACTCTGGGTATGTACACAAAGTACCAATATGCTCCACAATTATGCCTCGATCTAGGCAGTAATCATGAAATGCTCACGAACTAAATTTCGCAGCATTATCCATTCTGATGGATTTTATCCCATGCTCAGGATTATTTGCTCTCAAATTAATGAGTTGAGCAATAAGCTTTGTAAAAGCATGGTTCCTTATAGAAGTAACACACATTGGACCATCTCGCCGATGCAACCAAAAGCAGTATGAAATATCTCAATATTCCATATAATGGTTGAATTGGATCACATGCATCTCCTGTACAAGGAAATCTACTGGCTCATCCTTTATCTTTAGATATGATGGCCTTGTGATCAATTTTCCAGTCTACACATATCGTGCATACATAATCCGATGAATTTGGAAAATTCATACCATTAGATTGTGTGTAGTAGAACCATCAATAATTTTCTTATCATCCCAATACCAGGGAGACACATGCAACCATGCCATATCTTAAACTTATCAAGATTCTAGAAAATTATCTTGTACGCCAAATGCGTATCCAATTTAATGTATGTATAGCATATTAATCCAAAAGATAGAGAAGACCTTTACTCTAGGATTTCATGCAAATCCATTTAGCCGAGTCATGAGTAGGTTCCAACCTCACTCAATTACGAGTTTCATTATAGAAACCATAGTGGATATCCTTAAAACTCAGCAAGGTACGAGCAGAATCTAGATACATCAATGCATCCATGATTACCATGTAGTACCCATAGGGAGTGTAATTGTGGCTTGACCAGAACCAACAATTACCACATCACGGCAATTGCCATGACACTTCCACTACTTTTCTCAGGAGTATGGAAATGCCTCCCTTAACATCATGGTAGTAGACCCAGTTTCTACTTAACATGTTTGCTTCTCAATTGGATTATTACAATAGGCTTCTATAGAGAAAGGAACCAATTTCAACATATGGCTGAACTCATATAGAACTAATACATACATTATATGTCACTAGAAGCGAAGTCCACTAGTATGTCATCGACACTAATTTAGTAGTGGACCTTCCTTTTGGTGAGCATTCTCCTGGTTGCCCATGTTCCGAGGAACTTCTAGGAAATTTTAACCATAGGGAAATCATCGTTAAGTCCAGTGAGCTAAGCTTCACATTGGTTTCCATGAGCCTCTTTCCCTTGGCAATTGATTGCATGCAGATCCACAAATGCTTGGAAATATCAAATGTCCTTGCAATTAGTTATACAATCACAACCATACTTATAGCAAACACCAGAGTTGCTAGCATCGTCATTTTTATTGAAATGACTTTTGCCCCTTTGAGCTCCACTCTTATTCCACTTCTCATCAGAACCACTTTACTTTACCGTGGATGGTATCGTTCACCCAAAATCCTCATAGGATTGAAAGTAAAGAGCATTTCTTGATGAGATCGGCATCCAAAACCGCACTACTGCAGTCTCAACTTTCAGTCGTTTTGATGCACATCAGAGTAGTTGTATATTGCCAATGTCTGAAATCATGGAATTGGACCAATGCCCATTCCCTATGTGCTTCAGGTATCATCACCACCCTGAACAGATCAGGGTGTAGGTGATGTCAGATGAAGTGCAATGCACCATACTACGCTATTTAGTTATAGCAGGCGCACCCTGAGCACCTTGAGCAGGTGTGGTTATGGTGGAATTCAGGTAAACTCGACAAATTCATTCTGGATATGTCCAACATATCCTGCATGAAATCTTTATGCCAATTAATTTACTCTCTAGTAAATTAATTTTCAAGCATCATCAACATATAGCAATAATCAAATTGCCGAATCGGATATGTCGATATATTAATGTGCTTTTATAATACAGTAATATATCATAAATTACTGTAAATACACGTACAAAGAAAAACTGCATAGCTAAAAGTTAAACAGAAAAGAAAGATGAAAATAGTACTGGCCGAAAATTAGACAACCAAAACTAGTGGGTGACACCACATCAGTTTTTCTTTTATTTGTCTGATGCCCATTTTCCTCGCCTTGTTGTATCTCATACGACTATTGGTCCAGCCCACCCGATGGTGGTTTAGCATATCACGGATGCTTTTGAGGTTTTAAGATATTTTGGTCAATCCATCGAAGTAGTAGAGGAGGCGAGTAGTTAAGATGATGAACCATTTTTCCAACCTCCATACACAATCATATCGAGTAATCCCCTCTAATCCACTTTTCACCATCTTGATCAGCAATACTTATAATCACTGGATGGTTAATAGTGTTGAAAATACCAAACCTTTGGCTAAACTGCCAATTGGACGGTTAATCTGCAAATTTCTGTTAATGTCGGGTATTAACAGAAAAACTGAGGCAAATTACGCTAATGAAATAGAATCAGAGGATTAAAGTAGAAATGGCGAAAGGATAAGGTTCCTCTTCCTGTTCGTGGATAGGAATCAATCGATTCCTCTGGTCGCTCTTGTTCTACACTGCTTTGCTACGCACCACTGCAACCACGCCGGCGCCACTGCATCCGTGCTGGCCAGCCGCCACCGCGTGGCCACGCCGTTGCGCATGCCAACCGCCGCGTCTCTGCGCAGCCGTCCAGCCGCTACCGCGTGGCCACGCCGTTGCGCATGCCAACCGCCGCGTCTCTGCGCAGCCGTCCAGCCGCCACCGCGTGGCCACGCCGTTGCGCATGCCAACCGCCGCGTCTCTGCGCAGCCGTCCAGCCGCACGCGGGGCAGACCGCATCCGTGCCAGCAGCCCTTGCGCATCATGACGCCTCTGCTCATAGCCGATCGACCGCCGTTAGCAGCAGCCGACCCCATGTCATCGAGTCACGCCGTTGCGTGCTGCGGATGCCTTGCCGCCATGCACTGCGGGAAAGGCCGCGGCGATGCGGCCTCAGCCCAAACGACGTTGCGCCTCGCGCCCAGGCATCAGCCATTGCGCACTGTGGCTGTCTCCTTGCACCGTCGTGGTCGATGCCGTCGCACCCCGTCGCCGTGCCGCCGCCGCCACCGATGTGGTCGCCTCGCAGTCGTTGGTAGCCACCGCCTATGCGACGCAGAAGAACTGCGCCAGGAGTCCGCGGTCGCGGCCACCGCTCGGCGCTCGCCTTGCACCTCGTGAGGTGCTTCCGGTCGCTGTCGGAGTCGAGCGCCGCTCCGCCGCGTGATGCGGCCGCGCCGCAGAACACCGCTGCCGTCGCCTTGTGGCGCCTGAGGACGTCGTTGGGAGTAGAAGTCGATCCTGCTCCGCGCATCTCCGCGCGTCGGCCGGCCATTGCCCGCCGCTATCCGGTTCTGTTCCGGGAGAAGTCGGCATGGAGTTGAGGCCCACCAAGGTCTCCCCGGGAGCCTCCCATGCCTCACACTGCAATGCGCCGTGCTCCATGGACCATGGCCGTGGCCCGTGGTCGTCCGTAACCGCCATGTCAGGGATGGCCTAGTCGCTCTCTGCGGAGAAACAAATGAACAGTAAAATTATGTGTTCTATTTCTGAAGATGATATACAGTATATATATCTACTACCACTATAAAAGGATGAGGAAGGCAGATCCAAACGATCATACCCATCCATCATCTACTACCACTATAAAAGAAAGAGAGCGGCAGATCCAAACAATCCCACCCATCCATCATCAAGATCTAATGACCCTTAATCATTCTGTGTTTGACGCTACCAACCACGCCCTTAATCGATCGGTAACCACGCACTTAATCGATCGCTAACCAGTCACGCCCTTCAAAAAAAAGAGAGAAACAACTGTACGCACGATCTCTCGCCCCCTCCGCACGACCTCTCGCCCCCTCTTGCTCCTCCCCGCACCGTCCGCCGCCCGTCACTCCTTCGCTACGGGAGCCGCCCACCGTCGCGCCTTTCGCCGCGGGACAGCCGGCACCGCCGCCGCGGGCGCCGCCGTCCTTCGCTGCGGGAGTCGCCGC
>NC_041387.1:15472815-15475456 GCF_002162155.2 Triticum dicoccoides
GGCTCCGCCGGAGACCTTCGCCGCGGGACATCCGGAGCCGCCGCGACCGTCAGTAGCCGCCCGCCCATCCTCTCCCGCCTCCCACTCATCATCGCCCTCCTCCCGCCGCCCGCCGGCCTTTGCCGTCGCCGCCCTCCTCCCGCCCATCCTCTTCTCCTCCGCCGCGAGCGTGAGCAGCCGCCCGCCGGTCCTCCTCTGCTGCCCCAACAAGGTGGGAGAGCGTGAGCATCCCGCCGGCCTTCCTCTGCTGCCACTCGAAAAAACATGAGGGCGGCCGGGTGGCGGTGTCCTCCTCTGCTGCCGACAACGACCTTATCCAGCCAGTAAGTTTTCTTTACATTGAACTGTGGATTGTTTCAACAGCATGCTTGTGGTTATGTTCCTTCCACACAAGACCATCTGATGCGTACATGATCCTTCTGGTTATGATTATTTTAGTGCATAGATGATCCTTCCACACAGTGAACAAAGTTAACCACCATTATGCTGGAACAATTGCCGCAGGTGAATTATCATGATCCAACGCCAATACCACACTCAGCACTAAAAGGGTCAGAGTCTGGTTTATGAGTATTTAAGCTCAATCTGATTTATGAGAATTTAAGCTCTTCGTATGGTTCACAAATTGTTTGCTGTCACTACCTTTTCAATGCTCTCAGAATTCTGCACATTCCTCATGTGGCACGAAAATTACCACCCAGAAGCTTCTGAGCTTTCTGATCTAAGATATTTATGCAATCTCACTCACAATATTTTATATTTTTTGTTTTTGCCTCCTCCCTAACAACACCTACTTTATATATACAGGTTCAGACCATTCCCACTCATCACCATTCCGTGCATCTGAGGTCCTTTTTGTCACAGTTTCAGATTTACTAAAACACTTGACAGTTTGATTTACTCAAATATTTATGAATTGAGCTTCTCAATATTACGTGACAGCTCCGCATGCCTACTCTTAAGATCCCTGTGTAGCATCGTTTTGTCATTGGACTGATTTAGGATTTAAGAATTAAGTTTCTCAATATTATATAACAGCGACGCATACATACTCTTAAGATCCCTATGTACAATTGTTTTGTCATTCTACTGATTTACAATGTTCCCCAATACATGTCACAGATGAGGAATCATCGTCCGTCTGCGTTAGGATCAGCCGAGCGTTCCCCATTTAAAGATCTGACAAATACGCCTACTCATGATACTTACACATGCTCTAGGAATATATACACAGTATGCATCACACACTTATAGTGCTGATGTTCTCAATGGTGTCCAAAAATTTCTTTGTAGAATCAAATAAGCAATGAAATATACGAATAAGTTTACAATTTAGCTGTGTACCACAAAGAATTATGGAAACCAGATTTCTGGTGTTTTGGATATGTGTGTTCAGTTCCGTAGGCAATGGTTACCAACTGTGGGTTTTCAGATTTTCAAATGAATTTCACCCTATGGCTAGAGCATCTTCAATGAAATGCAAACCTGTTCATTTGTCTTTACAATTAATAGTTGAATACTCCTGCTGAAATATTCAGGTCTGCTATTTAAGCTTTGTGTGCTATGTTTTGCTCTCACTGTACTTCAATAACAATATATTATTCAAATTGTTCACTGCGATGTCCTATATTTCTATGCCTGCAGGTTTGCCACCGGGAGAACAATTTCTAGATGCTGAATTAAAATGTATTGTAATATCCAGTGTCTTGCAATGTCACTCTTTCATATTGAAGGTATGCGTTTCACAATGAAATAGAAAATCCTAAATTTTGCATGTGTGATTGGTTCAACAACCAGAACCTCTGCACCTCACTGTCAACCACATGCAAGCTTCCTCCTTGCTTTAGGTGAGAGCATTGATTTCATCGCCTTTTTAGCTTGCTCAGATTGCAAGTTTGATAGGTTTCCCCAACCTGCGTTTGGAGCCCCTTTGATTTTGGTTCCTTGCTACAACTATGTACGCAATTTTGTTTCTTTGTCACAGTTTGATCGATCCATTCTTAGCTACAAATGCTTATTTATAAACAGATGGATACAGGGTTCATTGTAGTCTTGCAGTTGGGAATACCAAAAATAGCATTTGTTTGAGTGGTATAGCGCTTAGATGCCATTTTCTTGTCTGCTGTTTTTTATAGCCTTTTTCTGTCATGCTATGAGTTGATATGAATCAAATAGATATTGTCTAATTCAGGAAATACCACCCTTTCGAGCAGCCCTTGAACACAGAACAAGGAAACGAGGATATTTCGGAGCCCCAGTTTCACTTCCTTTGAGGACGTTGGAGCCACTGCCACTGTTGCTATGTGTGTGGTTAGGGTATAGATCAAACTGCAATTCAACAATTGTCATATACACAATCAGATCTCTGACTATAAAACTCCATGCTAATGTTCCATATTCCTCTTTTCTGCTATTTTTTAGAGTTGATCCTTCTATGGATTACCTAATTTCAGTCACAACTGACAAATATAAGTCTATTAGTTAACATCTCCATCTCTGCCAAGGTTCATAAATTGACTTAATAGTATGTATTTGCCCCTATCTTTTTTTTGGTTCGTCAACCAATGAAGTAATCAACTGTTCGAATGAGGGATTAGGAGTACATCATCTAAAATATTTCTGTTCCCAGTTAAATGTGTAC
>NC_041387.1:15475553-15535749 GCF_002162155.2 Triticum dicoccoides
TTTGTTCCTAATAAACATATGAACAGTGCAACATTTGATTTGTTTTCTGCTCCAACCGGCCCTCCCCAACATCCTGCCTCCGCCACTGCAGGCATGCCGGCCTTTGGTTAATTGCTATACTTTTGAGGACACGTCACTAAAACGACTAGAAGAGGTACCACAAGTCTATAAAACCCTTATTGCATTTTTTTCATACGTACAAAAGTAAAGAATAAATGTGAATTTAGCTATATACTTTAAAAGTTGTACTGGTTTTGCATGTCTAATATTTTTTTTCTTATGATATTGTTTTGTTCGCAGGTATTTAATCCTTGGGGATTTTTATCTTTCCCTTTCAGAGTAGTCCAATTGATACTTTCGATGGACACACGACGGGTTGCCGATGATGTCGTCTAATCCATATTGGAAGGTTTAATAACGTACTTGAACACTAAAACTATATGACGGATGGTTCTAGATGGGGGCAGGGATCCTCCATTTCCTTTACCAGATGGAGGTCACATGTTGTCTGGCCTTTTCTCTATGCTCTCTCCACCTTATTATTTGCATCATTTCACATGTACAAGTCATCAAATGGTTATTACTGTTTCCAGTCTGTTGTTCCAGTGTACCGATTTGTGGTCAGGGCCCTGAAGCACAAGCTACTCACTATACTATAGAACCGTGCTACAACTATGAATTTTGCAATCCTGGTATAGCCCAATTTGAAGGTGTTACAAATCATTGCAGAGTAGAATTACAAGTAGCTATATGTGGATTGGAATTTACTGAAGCTTTGCATATTCAAACTTTTAAGTCAAATGAGACGTGCATTGCATGTGCAAGCTTACTAGTCAAGATCTAATGGCCCTTAATCGTTCTGTGTTTAACGCTACCAACGCCAGTACAATCCATCGCTAATCTGCCCGTAGTTAAAAAACCGATTGGCCCGCACGACCGCACGATCTCCTCCTCCTCCTCCTCCCACGCCGTTCATCTCCCTTCGCCGCCGTTAGCCGCACGAGCCGCACCGCCGCGCCCTTCGCCGCCTCCCGCAGCTGCGCCCTTCGCCGCCGCCTCACACCGCCGGAGCCATGGGAGCCGCCACCAGGGCCGCAGGGTCGCCGCCTCCCCAGCGCGGGAGTCGCCCCGCCACCCCCTTTGCCACCTGCCGCAGCTACTCGAGGATGCATTCCTGCAGTTGCCATCGGCGTTGGAGGGGGCGATCCCTCTTGGCCCCCATCTTCCTCGTCCTCGCGGCCGGCGGCCCTGCAGTCCTCTGGTCCGGCTCACAGGCCCCGCATCTCCCCTTGAGACGAGACAAACCGCGCCCGCCTAGGGTTTTTGCCACCATCGGAGAGAGGCGGGGAACAGAACCAGAGCGAGATGGTAGTGTGCTGGCCTTTCGATCTCTTTCTCAATTTGATCTCTACTCAAGCAATGTTTTTTAACTGCGTGGGTGTGGCTGACGTTCTGTTGATGACGATTTTGCAGGCCGATAGGCTACTTGGGAAACTCCTCGTCATGGGCAGCAGGGCCATGGTACAACCGTATAGGCCTATGCCAAGACATCATGAGTGAGTGCTTCCTCTGCCCTCTGTAAAAAATTTATTGGCTGCTTCCCCTGAAAATGCGATTCCTGTAAAGTATTTGTTTGTCACTTGTTGCTAGGAAGGATAACTATAGTGGGAGAATTTTGCAACTCTTCCTAGATCTTAATATCTAGCTTACAATTGTCGTATGCAAAAGATGCTTCTTTTAATCCTTTTGAAAACTGTGTGGTGGTGAAATGATGGTAATAGGATTTATTTTAGGCTTGATGGGCACTGCACTCGGGAATACTGCACTGTTAAACTGAAAATGAGTGAAGCCAGAAAGTTTTTTATCTTCCATGTTACTTGTGTTTGTTCTTGCCATGTATGATTATCGTTTTGTATTGAAGGATGTACACTAAGGATTCATTTAGCAGCCTTAATAATCATTTGATTAAATGATTCAAAACTCAATTCTTTTTTGCCCCATTAGGCCCATGAAGCCATGTGTTGATGCGCTCAACGAAATCCTTTCCCATGAGCTAGAGCTTCTTTTTTCTCTTCATCTACAAAATACAGTACATGGTTGTCCAAATATGCTGCAGCTTTCTGTAATGGAAATTTGCATATGACAGAATTAAATTATTTAGATATAGCTGAGAAACCTTAATCAGTTTGACAAAATAATGGCATCTACAATAGTTCTGCACAGTGAAATTAAGAACAAGGCCTTTGAATTCTAACAATTTTCAATAGTTCTAATGTATGTTAACTTTATAAAATACTCCCTCTGTAAAGAAATATAAGAGCGTTTATATCTTAACCACTTTTAATTGGGTGAAACACCATAGATTTATGTGAGTGCTAATTGTGTACTGGTCAATTAGACTTAGTAAAGTAAAACATGATTCTGCAGTTAACTATGTCACCCTGTTAGTAATCCATACCAACCCTGTAGGTAACTGGGTCATCACACGCAAGAAGAACCTGAATATAGGATAAGCAACGCATTGTGCAAAACTGCAGTAATCTATTTTTTAGCATAAGAAAAGTTTAAAGAGAACAATACTTGCTAATGGACAGTACTGCATGAGTGTTACATGCTACAAGTTTAGCGTAAGTATATGGGCAGGAGTGCTCCAGAGTGTCCCACTATATTAAGAATTTTTACCCCTCCAATAAAAGATCTATTGGTGATAAATATTTCCTATTGAGACAAATCTTCTACTGTTCTTTTGTTGAATGCATATAAGGCACCCTGCAGCCTCTCTGCTTGGAAAATAAAGGCTCTGCTTGGTACACTCATGACATTAGACCTTTCAGCTCAAGTTAGAGATTTTCATGTGATGGTTCTGTATAGTATATTTTTTAGGGTGCTTCCTATTTGGATATGATGTGCTTTAGTTGGATTGGCTAAAAAGATTAAATATTCCTGTAAATGCATTAGTTTTAATTTGTTTATTTAGTTGCAGTTGCAAAAAAGATCAAACATTCCCATAAATATGTTAGATCTCCTTTAATTTGCATTCACACAAAAATGAAGCCCAATGAGATCTCAACTATATATGTTTCAACCATATTATGCCAAGTTCTCATTCTTTTGATAGTTTCTAGGAGCACGGAGCAGAGGAGCGGAGGCATGGGACGCAGCACGGGGCAGAGGAGCGATAGTGCGGCGGTTGCACAGGTGGAATGTTCGTGAGGACAAAGCGGTACAGATTTCTAGGGGCTAATTGGTGGGATTAATTAACTGTGCGCTTAATGTATGTTCAGAGGGGATTTTAACACCTTCCAAAACTATTAACATTTCTTAACATTCTGTCATGTTTAACGGGCAGACTTGCTTGCCTTTTGGAGTTGGTTAGCACTCCAAATGCGATACTTAACATCTTGCTACTGTACCATTGTTGTCAAGTTATATTCAAAGTTTGACTCTGTTTGTTAGATCTTTCATACACCTTTTCACTTTACATCTGTAAAACTAGCATAGAATGGGTACAAAATGGTTTGATGGAGAATGATAGTCATAAGAATAAGAAAGCAGTATCATTTCTATCTAAAAGTGTTGCTTCTTGCAGGTATGAAGAAGTAACTCTACGAGAGAACATCATGGATATGGAGATGGAGCACCCATGCTTTTCATGGATTATGATAAACGGTATGTCAATGTCAACCTAGATGATGATGACTTCTTCTGCACCGAGCATCGTCATCAAGGTATTTTTTCCTGCACACCGAAATTAAAATGTGTAGTGATGGATGAAAATGGAACCGAAGTTAAAATGTTATAGCTTGAAAAACACTTGTATGCACAAATAGTGTCTACTGGCGACCTCTATAAGTGAAGCACAAACCTTGGTTAATACGAGCTGACGGAAACCAATAGCTGGGATTTGTTGGAACCAGAAACTTCAACTTGTAATATACTTTCACCATCAACTGCTAAGCCATTGGTTTTTTAGTATTTATGTCCGAGCATTAGTTTTGTGTAGATTATATCGTTAGGTATAATTTTTGCTTACAAACATGCTCTGAACTGAGATGTGTCCATCTGTCTGCAGCTCCAAGATCCATAGAGCAGACAGGTTAGAAGAAATAGGATTGACCTTGTGCAGAAAAGAAAATGAATTGTGCTAAGTTGCAACGATGTTGATGTGAGAAATTATTCATGACAAGTATCTCAAATACCCCAAATGTTAGTGTAATTAAAAGTGTTTCTTAGACTGCTGTGTTACATGTCTGTAATGTGATATGTTGAGATATCGCAATTGTGAGTTGCCATATTTTCACGTGGAAGTTTATCTGGCGAAGCTCTGCGCTTTGTGTATGTGAGCTTTCCACCAGTATTAGTTGTATGTATATTCAAGTGTTGCACCAAGTATTATGCTCTCTTGCATTTACCCAATTGACAAGAACTTGATGTTGGGTATTGTCAATGCAATGCTCTGCCCTGATCAATCAACTTGAATCAATACCTGGTGCAAACAAAATTCTTTCTGTGCATTTTAATTATCTCGTATGTTTGTAATATTAATGGAGACGTGCATTTGCACGTGCAAGCTTACTAGTCTTTGAAAGAGACGCATCCAAACGACGCGACTCTTCGGAGAGACGGGAGTGGAGATATGCGACGGTTAGCAACAGGCTAACCGACTTTCTCTTACAATGTGGGATTATCTAATTTAATTACATTTAATTAATTCCAACATCCGCAACAGCTGCTGCAGGCGGCGACTGTTGGAGCGCATGCCGACGGACGCTGTTGCACCATACGTACTTACTGTATATTATGTGCCAGTGCAATTAGCCTTTGCATGCCCTGCAAAACCGCATGCGCCATACGTACGTTACATTATTATTTTTCGAAACACACCATGTCATATTGCCATACGTATATTAGACACATGATACGATTCGTATGCACGAAGACCAAACGAAGATGTTCAACGGACGCGTGTGGACGAAATAGGTTGGCGTGTTGGAGTTGCCCCCTAGACATACCCTAACAGAGTGAACATTAAGTTAGATGTGGCATAGTTATATCACATATAGATGTGCCCTAGACAAACCTTATCCGTTTTTTTAATTCATATCTAGATGTTTTTTTGAAGATGTCACATCTAAGCTCTCACAAATATATGATGCAACAACAACAAATAAAAAAAAGTAGGACAAAAGATATAGACCACAAACATAACTATGTCACATCTATATGTGTCATAGACAGACCCTAGGTATATTATGTGTCAGTGCAATTATCCTTCGCACGCCCTGCAAAACCGCATGCACCATACGTAGTACTCCTATATTATTATTTTTCGAAACACACCGTACGTATATTAGACACATGCACGATACGATTCGTATGCACGAGGACCAGACGAAGATGTTCAACCATGCATGAACTGATGCCCTTTTCTTCTATTTTATTTTATTTTCTCTTCTTGCCGGAGAAACAGCCGGTCCAGTTTGGCACGTTGGTGCAGCGATGGTACGGTACGTGAGAGAGAGAGAGGGGAAACAGTGGAGTCCCATCCGTGTAGCCGAAGGGTAAAAAACACGACTCTCGTAACTCTCGTTTGGCTCACAAGGTCGGAGCCTTCCTCGTTCGCGTGGCGGCTCCTCGCGACCATGACGGACTCCGATCGATGCGTGAGCGACGACTCACATGGCCAATACGCTAGGTTCTGACCGACACGACGAACGGCCTTGCCGGGCGACGGCAAGGGATCCGCTGGGTTGTCTAAGCTCGGTTGTACTTGCACAGCACGACGGGAAGATGCAGTGGCCGCGAACAGCAGTATGTCGATTGGAGTTTATTGAGTGGTTAATGGCCGTTAAAAGCAGGCCAGTTTCGTTTGTCCATTCATATTTTTCCTTTAAGTCACGCGCGCCCATATAATAACACCTGGCCGCTGCTCCATCCCCACTTTCCTCACTTCCACAAAACCATTCCCCCACATCCATTGGTGATGCTTAGGTCTCTAATTTATCCCAATCCCCACTCCTTCCTCCCCCTACCCCACTCTCTTCCTCCAATTCTTCATCTGTTCTCAGAAAATTTGTTTCATTGATGTTGTTCTTTCTGCTCACAAGCAATGCAGGTTCGTTCTGCTAGGTTAGCTCACTATGCTGGATTAAACGGTTTAGGCATTACCCATTTGAAATGTGATGCGTTGATTTCAATTTCACTGTTTCTGTTGTCTCTGCTGCTGTTCTCGTTGCTGGTGCTGACTGTTGTGCTTGTTCTTCGTTGAGTGGAGGTTTTTGGGCATCTTCCTGTTCTCTCTTTTGGAGTTCATCGCCGCTGCCGTTGTTTTTGTCTTGTAGCTTTTGAAACACACAGGTGGCTAAGTGGCAGTGCATTTGAGCTTCAACAGAGCTATTTTATACTTTCAGAGGATCAGCTTATGTAACTTTACCTTTTCAGTTGTTGTCGCTGCTGCCGTCTCTGCTGCGGTTTTTTTGGTGAGTGAATATTTTGGCGCTTGGTCTTCTTTGATGTTGATGTCTGCCGTTTGAAGAACATTTTGCTCTTCTTCTTTGGCGTCCTTTTGCTCATCTGTCTCCTCTCTCTGTGATTGAGGAAAGTAGTGAAATGTGAAATGCGTATTTTTGAACTATAAGATAATTCATAGATATTATGTGTTTTCACCTCTGTACTTGTTACTGCTGATTGTTCTATGTGTTCTTCGCTTGGTGTTTTTGGGTCCTTCTCTTGCTCTTTTTTTTGCTGTTCATCATCAGTGACCTTGTTTTTTTTGCAGCTGTTCAAATATAGAGGTGGCAAAGTGAGAGTGCATTGGAGTGAGTACAGGTGTGGTAGGTTGGGGTTTATTTAATTGTGCACGCGGCAATTTTATAATTTCATGCTTGCAAGTTTCGTAACTTCACCTTTTCAATCGTTGACGCTGGCACTGTCTCTGGTAGCTATTGTTTGGTGATTGATTTTTTGGTGGCTTGGTCTTCAGTGGCATTATTGTCTACCGTTTGATAAACATGTTTGGGTTGTTCATTGGGCTCCTCTGGTTGTGTTTGATGGTCTTGATTGTTGGTGCTCTCCTGAGCTTCTTGTGTCTGCACCAACAGAAAAAGTATTTAAGAAATGGGTGCATCTCTGATTGTTGAGTTACAATTTTTTATAAGACCTCTTTCTCTGGATTTGCAGGACTGTCTCCTGCTAGAACTACGGCTTCTCCTTGTCTCGTTCTGTCCTCTACTTTTTCTTGTTCAATGTTTATGTGAGTTCTTTTGCTTGCTTCCTCTTCCTGTTTAATAAAAAATTGAAATTATAGTTTGAAGTTCATTTGTGCCTCAACTTTCTAACCTCACCTCTTCAGATGTTGTTGTTTGAAGTTCTGTGTGTTTTCCAGTTTCCTTTGGTTGCGCTGCTTCTTGATCTTCTAGATCAATGTACTTGTTTGTTTCCTGCATTTGTTCAAAGAAAAGGGTCAGACATGCCTTATAATTGTTGTATTGCGGTGGTGGGGTGTATTACGTAGTTCAGACATCATAAATGGTTTGAAAAGGGTTTGTTGTTGAATTTTTACCTCTGTGTTGATGACTGGGTTATTTGTGCCTGCATCGACTGTTTCTTTGTCAGGTATAACAATCTCTAGTTCCTCATTGGCTTGGATGTCTTGGGTTTTCTCCTTTGTACTCGTGATGGTGATCTGCAATGTCATGGCACTGGAAATCTCTTGTGCACAAACTTCCTGTTCTGTGACTCCTTCGTGTGTTTGAGGTTCACTATGGGGTTCAATTTCAACACTGGTTGTCTCTTGGTCTTGCAGTGATTGTGTTACCTGGAGTTCAAACAATATGAGTTTGTGGTTCACTTTCTTTCCTGCCATTATGAGTTTCAGGTGTGGGGTGTAGTGGGCTGTGGACTTTTACCTCCTCTTCATTGTTTTCTTCTTCTTTGTCGTTTGTTATGCTAACGGTTGATTGTGGGTGAGCCTCCTGCATTTGGTTGACGGGACTACTGACTTGATTGTTCTCCAGCTGAGCCTATATTTTGTTGAAGGTTTGTCAGTTAACTTATAACTCTATCCAGTTTTTAAAGTAAAAATGGATGTTCATACTGACCTCTTCACTGGTTTTGATGTCGATCGTATCTTGTGCTTGTGTTGGAGTAGTTGTTGTTATAGCATTGTCTGTTGTGAGGTTGCTTTGTTTGTTGCGTTCATTCTTGTTTTTGGGGTTGTTTACGCCATCCTGCTGTTGGAGTTCATCTTGGCCTGGCGTGCTATTGGTACGTTCCTGAAAGCATTGACACAGCTCTTTTCAATTGAGGTATGAAAACAAGGTTTTGCTTGCGGATGGCACCATGCATTACTATTTATTTACCTGTTTTTGTTGCTTTATCTTCTTCTTGTCAATGCCCACGTTCCTTGATTTTGTTCTTCTCTTCCTCTCTTCATCCTCTTCTTCTTTCTTACCTTTTCTCATTTCTCTTTGTTCTGTTGTGGCCACTATTTCATTCGTGCGGCTGGCATCGACTTGTCTACTTGATGCTGCTGGAACTGGTTGCTCTAGTGTCTGCAGGGTCGCGTTGTCTGTGAGGTACCTTGTGCAAACTATGTCCTGAAATTGTCTGAGTTGTTCTATAGAATCCATCAGGGCAATTGTTTGTTGCACGACTTTGTCCTTATTTTTTTCATCCAATATCTCTTCTTTTTCGTTGCATCGGTGTTCAGCCCTTTTGGTTACTGCGGGTAGCTGTTTTGCTTCATGGAGCACTTTTTCCAACAATTTGTTTATCCTTTGGAATCTTTCTTCTAGTCCTGTGCTGATGTTTTTGTTTGGTTCCGTGCTTCCACTGGTTCCGATACGTGGTTCACGCCGGCGCTTGGGTGGAGGTGGTAGCAGCTTGGTTGTGTGCTGGTGTTGCTGTTCTTTACGATGTTCTCCTGCTATCTGGTGAATTGAAGACGAAGTTGATGTTGTGCTGGTATAGAAGATCCTCTTTGCTGTTCCTTTTCATGTCTGCATCATTTCGGTGGAAGGGAGTTGATTAGAATGGAAATTGTTTTCAAAAAGGGAAGTACTGATTTATGTACAACAGAGCTATACATGTATCTTGCCAAATTCATAGTCATCTGGTCATGCTTTTCCATCCGTTTTCATGTCTGATCTAGCTATTTTCGCTAGGTCACTCTCTTTGAGATGGTTTGCTCGTGGTAATGAGATTTTGTCCATTGTCTTTGCAATCTTCCGCATTTCTTTTGTGTCGGTTGGTAGCAGCAGGGAGTCAAGGTACATGATTACTGGTACCTATGCCAAACCATTGATGTGCTTTTTGTTCTTTTCCTCCTGAGGCAACATCCTGTGCTTCTGCCATGTCTTAGCTCCTTCCCTAATACATTCGACGATTACCTCGCAGAAATCCATCTTTGCCATTTCTGGATAGTCCATGTCCTTGACCATTATAGCTGTCCGGGCGTAGATAACGACGCTTGACCCGCAGACAACATTGTGGAAAAAAATAAGGAAAAATATTTTAACTGATTTCCTGTTTGATTCTTCATCATCTATTTCCACCAATATTTGTAGCTTCTCGAACAGTTGTTTTGGCGGGAATTTTGTATCTTTGAAGCCAAGCTCTGACATCAGTTCTTTCATTGAAGCTGGGCTAGTCTCTGGCCTTGGTGCTGACCTTTGCGTGCCATTTGGGTATCCAAACACCTTGTGGGTAGCTTCCTTGGTAATCTTGATTTTTTTTTGTCTTCAGTAGCATCACCGAAGGTTATTGTCATGGTTTCTGTGTTGAGGTTGTCGTAGATGTGTGCTGCAAGCGGTCTGCAGATGGAGCCCATTATTTTGCAGTTCTCTATGCTGCCAAATCCTGCCGTCCTAATATCTTTCTTGTGACGGTCTTTAAATAAATTCCATGCTTTCTTGACATGGGCGAATGCTGCCCCTGCCTTGATTTGGCATTTCTCTTTGTCTGTTTCTTGGTGTTCTTCGTCAACTGTTGGTACTACCAGTTCTTTCCCGCTTGTCTTTCTTCTCTTTCTGTCCTTCTTGCCTGATTTGGGCTGTTTCAGAAGACAAAAGGAAAGGGTTTTGTTAGAAAGGAATGTTAGATCCCTAGTGGTATTCAAATTAGTGCATAAGTGTGTTTTTACATCGTCGTCATGTTCTGTGTCGCTGTCGTGCTCTTCGGCATCATCGCCGTCTGTAGGAATGAAATCTGCATCATGCTGTCTGTCATCGTCGTCGTCATTGCTATCTGAACCTTTGCTGTTGGTATCGTCTTGTTCATTTTCTACCCTTTGGCGTTTGTTTTTCTTCTTGCGTTCAGCTTGTTTCTTCGTGCCGGTTGGTTCTGTTGGCGGGAGTACCATTAGAGGTAATGGTTGATGCTGAAAGGTACCAGTGTCGACGATGTTTTCAACATTTTCCTTTTTCTTTTGCCTTTTTGCTCCAGGAGTAATAACAGTGTTGGTATCTGATTTTCTCTTTTTTTTGCTTGTTGCTAGGTGTTTACTCCTGTTGAGCCTGGTGTAAGTTACCATTTCTGCCGCAGGTGGTTTGTTCCTCATGGTCTGTTCTATGTCCTTTTCTGATGAATGAGGAGATATGCTTTGTGTTTGTGTGCTGTCAATATCATCGTCTTTGTGTCCTGCATAATGACCAGGTAACGAAAAACGATATTCTTGTGTCCGAAAATAATTTATATACATTTGAAATATATATCTTCAACGGTTATGCATAAGGAATGTGAAATTCCCAAAAGGGGATTTTTAGTTTTCTTTTTTGGGTTAAGAAAGGTTATTTCTACTATTGCCGATTGAGCTAATAAGAGGACTGAAAAAAAATTAATTATGGTTATAAGTGGAGCTGGGTAAGTGAAGTTAGGGTGAAGCATTTTTTGAGACAAAAATGCACTCTGCAGATGATATTTCTACATGTTTGTCCAAAGTGGCAGGTAGTTTTATTTGTAGACATAGTTAAGTTATTGTTGTCAAGGATAGCAGTTAAGTTATTAATGTCTCAATACAGGTTTTTGCAGATAGGCAGTGGACTCTTTTGGTCAAACCTTTGACAGGAGCTTTCTGGATTGCATGTTCTTCAGTAGGTTCTTCATCAGTATTTTGCTGGGTTTTAGCTTCTTCGCGAGGATTTCTCATTGCTGCATAAAAAAATGGGCAGGTGTTAGAAGCAGAGTTGAGTGTCGCAGAAAGAAAAGCTGCGTGGTGTGAAAAAAAACTTGTATGTATACAGAGGCACGGGTTGTTTTACACCAGAAGCACATGGTACAGGTATTCTGTGTTCACGGTTTTTCAGACCAGAGGCACTTAATTTGAAAAACGGTTATATTGAAGGGACAAACATGTAGAAAATGTCGTACGGTTTTCAGGTTTTGGCCTCTCAGGATGCTTGCGGGGTTTGGATCTACCGACGTATTCTAGTTAGTGATGTTTCAGGTTTAGTAGTTTTGAGCACTTACCGTATGGAGAAAATTCCAGGGCGGAGAGCTGTAGCATTTCTATTAAATCTCATCTCTCCGGCAGTTCAATTTGTTAGACAAATTGATTTTAGGTCATTCGAAAACTCCTTGGTAGCGGTGGCTAGGGTTGCTGCTCCTTGAAGTTGAAAAATCACTACGATCTACCCGGTGGAATGGAGTGGGATAGAATGATAATTACCTTCAATTAGTTGTGCGGTGTTCTTCGGTTCCATCCGCTTATTGTGTCGTTGCTCTTTTTTCGTTGCAATTTCCGCCGCCGCTGTCGAAGTTGTCGCCATCGGTCGCCGCAGCCGGCGGGGTTATTGGTGTTCTCGCGGGCAATGTGTGGCTGTGTGTATGTCGGATTGGAGGGTGGTTGGGGAACGCGGTGGCGGTTTGTTCGGTGACGCGAATTCGATTTCGAATTTGTGTTTGTGTGTAGAAGGAAGGAGGAGCAGAAGGAAGGAGGAGAGCGTGCGGGAGTGATGAAGGTTTTGAGATTTACTTTGCGGAAGGGGAAGCAAAGTAGTAGAAGAGGGAGGGAGAGATGGAAACCATCGAATCGTCTCTAATCTTCAACCGTCCGTTTGAGCATCAAGATCCGTTTTTTCTGATGTTAGGATCCGGAGTGTAGGTTCTACAGACACGTAGATGCAGACACAGGAGGCACGGCAGTGCAGGTTCTACAAGCAGGTAGAGAACCACGGGACAGGCAACAATCGTGTGAGGCACGTGGATGTAAGCATAGGAGGCACGTAAATGAAGGCAATACAGGCACGGACATGCCGCTTTTGGAGGCATGGGTATCAACGCTGAGGATGTACAATAGTGCTGTGGCAAAGGCATGCGTTAGAAGCGCCGAGGCATCATTGTGAAGTCTCAGGAGCGACGCGGGCGTTGCAGTGGGGCCATTTAAGAGTAACGACGTATGTTGTGTTAGGCACGTGAGGCACGTGGGTTCAGGCACGGAAGTGAGAAAAGGTGAATCCACAACAGGCACGTACGTGTGTTTTCTCAAGTCACGGGTGTGCAGTCTATAGATGCAGAAAAGTGTGGCAGTAGGGGCATGGGTCTGACTACTCGGTTACAGAACCACGGTCGTGAAGTCACATGGGTGTGGCACTACGGGACACGTAAGTGTCACGTTGCGGACGTGGGTGCAGGTATGTAAGGAGGCACGACATTCAAGGCAACGGAGGCAGGGACTTGCGGTTTGTCGAGGCACGGGGTATCAACCCTGCGTATGCCAAAATAATGCAGTGGCAGACGCACGTGTCAGGACGCTTGGTAACAGAGGCACGGTTGTGAAGTATCAGGAGCCACGCATGTCAAGTTGCACACGTGGGTGCAGGTACGTGCAGGCACAGAAATGAAGGCACCATAGGCATGTACGTGCAATCTCTGGATGCACAAAAGTGTGGCGGAAGAGGCATGGATCCGAGTACTCGGTTATAGAACCATATTTGTGAACTCACGTGGGTGTGGCACTACGGGGGACGTAAGAGTCTCGGCAAGTGTCATGTTGTGCACGTGGTTTCAGGTGCGCAAGCCACAGAAAATGAATGCACCACAGCCACGTACGTGCATTCTCTGGATGCACAAAAAGTGTGGTGGCAGAGGCATGGGTCCGAGTACTCGGTTAGATAACCACGGTTGTGAAGTGACGTGGGTGTCGCACTACTTGGCACATAAGAGTCTCAGCAAGTGTCGCGTGAGGCGACGTGGGTGCAAGGACGTAAGGCACAGAAATCAAGGCACCACGGTTGTGAAGTCACGTGGTAGTGATGAAGTGGAGCCTCTCTAGAGGCATGTGGATGCAGGCACACAACGCACGGAAGTGCAGGTTCTACAGGCACGTACATTCAGGCATAGGTGGCATGGAAGTGTGGGTTCTATAGGCAGTTAGAGGACCACGGGACAGGCAAGAGTCGCGTGAGGCACGTGGATGTAAGCATAGGAGGCACTGAAATGAAGGAAATACAAGCACGGATATGATGCTTTTGGAGGCACGGGTATCAACGCTGAGGATGTATAAGAGTGCGGTGGCAGAGGCATGTGTTAGAGTGCTCGGTTAAATAGGCACAGTTGCGAAGTCTCGGGAGCTACGCGGGTGTGGCAGTGGGGCCATGTAAGAGTCACTGCGCATGTTATTACGTTAGGCACTTGAGGCACGTGGGTGCAGTTACGAAAGGCAAAATTGGTGAATCCACAACAGGCACGTACGTGTGTTTTGTGCAGTCACGGTTGTGCACTCTCTGGATGCACAGAAGTGTGCCGGCAGAGGCATTGGTCTGACTACCCGGTTAGAGAACCACGTTTGTGAAGTGACGTGGGTGTGGCACGACGGGCCCCGTAGGAGTCACTGCAAGTGTCACACGAGGCACGTGGATGTAGGCACTTGAGGCACGACATTGAAGGCACAGGAGGCACGGATGTAGGTACAGGAGGCACTAAAGTACTGGACCTAAGAGGAGACCTTTTGTGAGTGCGGAATGTTTCGAGATTTACTGTGGAAGAGAGGAAGAAAGAGAGTAGTGGAGGTGGGAGAGTTGGAAATGATGGAACCGTTTGTTATCTTCGACTGTCTGATTTTAGCATCAAGATTTGTGCCGCCTGGCTTTGTTTTTTTTGTTCGACGTAGCGTCTTAATACACGTGTGAGACACGGAACACCAGGCTCTACAGGCACTGACGTTGGAATTATAGAGGCACTGGTATCAACTCTGTGGATGCACAAATGTGTAGTGGCAGGGGCATGCATCTGAAGACTTACTCAGACCGTCACGGTTGGAATTATAGGGGCACTGGTATCAACTCTGTGGATGCACAAATGTGTAGTGGCAGGGCATGCATCTGAAGACTTAGTCAGACAGTCACGGTTGTGAAGTCTTTAGAGTTACGAGCGTGTATCACCACGGGCACGTGAGAGTGATGCGTCGGGAAGTGTGGTAGTAGAGGCATCGGTGGGAATAGTAGTCAGAGAGCATTGGTCGTTCAGTAGTAGCGGCGTCCGTCGGGAAAGGTGCGAGGAGTTCAACATAGTACGTGCTTAGTATATGAACGCAGTGCACTCTATCTAAGTGTGCCAGTGCAGTGTGTGCTTGAATGGTTTTTAGGCAAGAACATTTGTTACGTGATTAATTGGATGATTTGACGGTTGCTTTTTCCCGGCAATCGCGAGCACTGCCACTCGGCGGTTTCCCCGGCGCACAGCAACCGCGAGCGCATGTCTACTGCCCTTATTACCACGATGAGGCCTCGTCCAACCGCCTCTTCCTCGACCCAAACCTTGGCACAAAAGGGCAACTGCGCTTCCATAGCCGCTCAATTACGGACACACTATTGCCGCTCCATCTCAACTAGCAACTCTCACAAATTCTGTGTCAAGGCCGCCATCGGTGGAGGAGCGTAATGGCGGATGAACCGTCTGCCAAGCGTCCGCGTGGTGAGATGTCCGACCAAAGCACCGAGGTTGACAACGTTCAGGTCCCCGGTCAGAAGCACGACTACAAGGTGCACCTCAAGGAGGTTGGCATCCACGGCAAGGAAAAGCTGGATGTTGTATGCACCAGCAATCCTGACGAAGCCGACAAGATGATTAGCAGGATCCTGAAGAGGGTCTGCGGCTTGTACCCTCAGTTTATCGGCGTTGATGTCGAGTATAGCAGGGAAGACGAACCTCCGCAGAGGGCAGTGGTTCTGCAGTTATGCATGGAGGAACTCTGTCTGGTATACCACATCACCGCGGCAACTAAATGGTGAACCATCCTACAGCTTCAACCTCTCCATGTTTTTCTTAGTTAGCATTTCACCCTGAAATTTGATTAAATTTGTTTATTGAATTGATGTATCAATGAAGTTTCTGAAGTAGATAAAGGAGGATAGATTTTGAACTTGACACACCAGATCAGTTTATGTATTTGATGCACTAGATTAATTTATGAATTTGATGTATGAGATTATTTTCTGAACTTGATGTTCTAGTGCACTTTCTGTTCTAGTGTAGTTTCTATATTTGATGTTCTAGTGTAGTTCAGTTTCTTGAATTGACGTGTTAACGTGGGTAAGGAGTACATAGGTCTTTTATTCAAGTGTAACTACCAAAAATAAAAATGACATGCTGTGCTTGTGCTTGTGTTTGCAAACTCTGCACAGCAGTTTGTGAAATTTTTTCGTCCACAAATTATACGTACTATATAAGTATTTACTTGATGGATACTTGATGGATCCACCTTAAATGTGTCATGCCCCTTGCAGGCCCAAGAGCTTGCGCCTGTTCCTGAAGGAGGATAGGTTCTACACCTTTGTCGGCTTCAGTATTGAAGGTGACAAAGAGATGCTATGAAGTTCTGGTTTGGAGATCAACCCCGACAAGTGCATCGACATCCAGCGCAAATGGAGAGTTCCGTTCAAGGGAAGAAAGAGGTACCACTCTTTGGCTGATGTTGCAGTGAGCGTGATCCATCCATTCTACAAACAGATGAAGGATAAGATTGACAGGGTTGAAGACCATAAATTGTGGGGGATCAGCCCACTGCCAAATTACCTCATTGAGTATGCAACGATAGTTGCGTACACCACCTACGAGTCTTGGAAGAGAATTGAAAAGATCAGAGAAGGGCTGGAGAGTGCAAAAGAGGCAGAGAAGAATTATGACGATCCTTACTACGCCTACTAGTGATGACGAAAACATAGAAAACTGGTCGGGGAGTTTCTTGTGTTTCTGCTTGTTGTTTCTATTGTTTCAGGTTCACAGTTTAGTTCTGTTAGGACGAAGCAGTTTCTAATGTCACCTGTATCAGGTTAAACAAGTTTGCTTATGTGAAGTTTGTAGTTTGTTTATGTGATTGAACAGGTTGTCTGGCTTGCTAAGTACTATGTTTATTCAGCAATCTTGTGATTTTGAATCAGTAATGTTGCTTTTTAGTCTAAAAACAACTAAATACAAAGCAGTCTTTTTACGCTAAGTACAATTTAGTTGTGCACACAAGCGCGGCTTCTTGAGGAGTGGCAGGAGTGGCATGGGTTGGAATACGCATTTAGAGAGGCACATGTTTGCAGTCTGTAGAGCCACCGGTGTGTGTTAGTGTAGGTGTCGGAGGCACAAAAATGAAGTCTTTACAGAAATGAAGGCACCACAAGCATCCATCCAGAGGCACGTGGAAGGAGTAGCAGAGGTGAGCTCCGAATACATAGTTACAGGGTCACGGTTTGGAAGTGTGCAGAGCAAAGGTTGTGCGACAGGATGGGGCATGTAAGAGTCATCGCAAGTGTCATGTGAGAGAGGCACCTGGATGTAGGTACGCAAGCCACGGAATGCACTGTCGTGACGTTTGTGAAGAGACACGGGCGTGGTACCGCAAGCATGTAAGTGTCGTGGGGTGTCACACGTTAGGTACGGAAGTGAAGACTCAACCGGCACGGAAGTTGGGTTTTTGTTGTTTCGAATAACTATCAATACTGTGGATGTTCTAAAGTGTGGTACCAGAAGCATGCTTCCGAATACGCAGTTAGGGAGTCACGGTTGTCAAGTCTCTAGAAAGTCACGCGTGTTCTGGCATCACGGGCATGGAGTGGTGTGGGGCTTCGAGGGGCATGAGTGGCCCTCAACCCTGTGGATGGATGGTGGTATGGTAGGAGAGGCACCATTGTGGATGCATAGGAGTGAGGCCTCTAACGGCGTGAGTGGGTGGCACCACGTGCAATTGTTTGAATACTCATTTAGAGAGTCATGTCTGTCTGAAGCCAGATGCATGCCGTAGGTTGGCGGCATTTGGCAGCACGCAGTTGCAGAGAGGAGGAATGTTTGCGAAACATCAAAGTCACCTGGCGGCCACGCGTGAGGAGTATGTAGAGTATCTGCGTGTCGACGTGACGCATGTATGTCTAGTGACGGACTTGGGGCACTGACTTGTGTTTGAATGCTTGGTTAATGAAGAATCAAGGAACTACATCAATAAAAAGAGTCTGCTGCTTCATTATCATACTATGATGTGCGGTTAAACCATTTTCTGATGTTTTGACGGATGTGAAAAAGAGGTAGTGTACTAATACTAATATATTTCACAACCTTTATTCTACACAATGCATTTAAATTGGAAACATAAAAATTTGCATCCTTGTTGAAGTGAGTTCAGCATGGTTGCATTACATTTCCTCTGATTAGTGTTCTAACCCTAGCTAGGCTTGTTCGCTTATCAACAACTTTTTAGTCCTTTTCCTTGATGTCGTCATAGATCTTTGTTATCTCATCGCCCATTTTGCTGGGTTCGATTGTATTCTGATCGCTAAATAGTAGCCTGAACAGTTGTTGTGCTTTCCATTGTTCCGTGCCATCCTATAAAAAATTCAGTGAAAAATAAGGAGAAAAACACATCAGTATCATGTCATGCAGTTGTATGATATCTTGCAGATTTATAGTGAGTTTTAAGTGAAAACTTACATCAAAATTGTCTATTTCTTCAACGAAGTGGTTGCCATCAAAGAGATGCGCGAATCTCAGAACAGCAAACGGGGTTTCACCTTTGTTCACCTTTGGAACATCCTTTAAAAATTGAACTTCCCATTTAGTCTTTTCCTTTTCAAAATTTTCACCGAGTAATATTTCGTTTACTGCCTTGAACCTCGGCACCCGGGAATTGCATTTTGTTTTTGTTTTAGAGAGACATGTTCTGTAATTTGTAAAACCAAAAGACGTTGTTATTTACAATTCTTACCAGTCTGTCTTTATGGTTGTGGTATTTGTTATGCTCCTTTTCTTTGCTGGCTTCGTTGATTTCCATTTGAGCAATTTGCTTACTTAATTTGCCATCATGCACGTGGAGATCACGTTGATTTTTGAGGCATTCTTTCCTCTTCAATTCTTCGAGAGAGGTTTCTTCAGGCTCAATGATTTGAAGCTTCCTTCTATATCTGTCGAGCACTAATAGTGTGTATCTGTCTTCCTTTTCAAATGGCATGAATACCCGCGGTACAAAAGTTTTATTGTTAGAGGAGAGTTTAGAATATAGTATTTCGTTTGAAATGCTTATTTTTATTTTGTTAGAGGAGAGTTTTATTGCTATAGGAGAGTTTAGAATATAGTTTTAACGCTATTACCATTTTTGCTGTTTTGAGCTTGTCCAATTGACATTTCTTAAGGAACAAAGGAACCAAGGCATCCTTCTCTCGTTCGAAATCATTTGTGAATTGTGTCATAGATTTTCTTTTATCCTTTAAACCCAGAATATTCTGCAGGCAACAAATAAAAAATCATTAAAACGAATTAGAAAGAACAGATCGGTACCAAGAGATTAAACAATCGTTGCAAAAAGTCGAGTTTGTATGATCCTTGTGGTTTTTTTTGTTTTGAAATTTACCTCTGCAAAGCTTGGGCCTAATAATAGTCTATGTATTTTGTATTTAGTTTGCTTGCTTCCCTCCCATGCTTCTGCTAACTCATCGAGCACGTTGTTTTCCATTCCTTTACGTTTTTTCTTGTTCGCAGGCCCAAAAATTTCCTTTAGGTTTGATCCAGTGAGACTTGCGCTGTTCCCCTGTGGTTGTTCTCCCAAGAATACTACTTCTCTGCTTACAGGAAAAACAGTAGAAGAAAATTCTGTTTAGAATGTCACTTACAAGCAAGCTGATAAACAGGAATTCAATGTTCTTTCTAGTTTCTGTCTTATTTGTGTGATTGCGCGTAACTTTAACTAATTTCAGTTGGAAAAGGAACCAACTCACCTTTTGAATTTGTCTTGCCATGTGTCACTCATGACTATGTCGTAGAGCTCGTTTGCCTTACGCACGTGTATGAACGAATGCTGGTGTTGCGGGTATTTGTTGGTGCTCATTGATTGATCCTGGTTCTTTTCGTCTCGCTCTGTCAAAACAGATAAAAAGTTATGGCTGTTGCTTCTAAAAGATATATTTGAAGCTCCTGTCATGTTGAGTGATGGTAAAAATGAAAATAGTTATATTACCTTTCATGGGAGAAAATGGTTTGTAGTCTCTGGTTTGAAAACTTTGATTTTTTCAGGAAGTTGATGGTGCTTTATTTGGTTGGTTTTACCAAATATGAGCGTGTATACGTACTCTGGTTTCCATTCTGCATCCACCTTGCGGTGCTGCAGGCATGTCAAAATGCATGGTTTATAGTTACGTGTTGTCCACCATTGTGAATAAACTAATTGCGGTAATAAAGAAATCAAGTAATTTGACGTGTATGTACTGGTAACTTACATGAAAATCCTCCCTGTCCTTGACCAGTTCTTTCCCATTCCAGTGTTTTGCAAATTGGGCTGTGAAGTGTCCGCATTGTGTTCCTTTTTGCTTTGGTGTGCAGATCCTGTGAGGCCTTTCTGCTATCCTTGCCCAGTCTGGTTCGTTCTTGTCTTTTAGTTGATGGTACTTGTTCATCAACACCGACATCCTTCTCATCTGTGATTGCATTTATGTTTTGTTGTTTGGGTGCGGCATTGATAAAAGTAAGAGTATCATACTATCGCGAGGAAAAGAATAAATCAATGTACAAAAAGTACATACCAGTTCTGCTCGATGCACATGGTGTTTACTCCAAGACAAATCGGTGTAGTTTACATAGTTCAGTGAGTCAAGAATGTCGATGCTATCTCTGTACTTGTTCATTACATATAGCGTGTAGTGCTTGTCTGTGTGATGAGATATCATGATCTACGTTGAGAGAGGAGATCGTTGTTGATGTAAAAATTGAATTTCATTTAATTGTTGAAGCTCAAGGAGAATAAGTCGTGTGCTCAGTAATAGTTCCGAACTTACCATCTTCGAGTGCAGGATGTTTTTACCTCGCACGAGTTGTTCAAATGCTTGTAGTGCATCGTCTTCGTTGAATTCTGATAGCTCGCCTCTTTTATAATTGAGACCTAGCACCATCTTCAAGAAAGAGAGTGTGTGGTATTAGTTAAATATTGTACCATAGTAATGACGGAGGTGTTTTTGTGGGTGAGGTATGCATACATTTGTGAATTCTGTAGGGAGTATAGTTGTGACGTCTGGGTTGAACTGTTTCTGTTCTCTCCATTCGTCCAGTAGCGCGTTTAGCATGGAGCCTTCCATTTGTGCGTTTTCTTTCCCTGCTTGTTCCATGAAGGATTTTCCTGAAATGTAGCCTTCGCTCTTTGAGGTTTTATATAGCTGTTCTCTGCAAGCAAGGAGGGTTTAGAATTAGGTGAGTGAATGGTTAGTTGGATGTTAGAGAATGTGCAGCTCTGTGTAATCGTTTCCATGGAACAAGGAGAATCTACTTACTGTCCGCATTGTTTTTGTCCTTGTCGGCTCATCAGATATCTATAGAGTTGCATGGCCTTTTCTTTGTAAATGAAATCTCCTAGAACAAGTGCTGGAGCGTTGACTTCTCAATTTCCTTGCTTGCTCGCTTGAATGGCCTCTTAGTTGAGATTATGTTTGCTGAGCTGATCTCGTGTGATTGAATCGTCGAGGGTTTTGGGGAACTTGTCTGCACTCTTGCAAGATGCCTTCCCCTTTTCTTGTCGTGACCGAACTGTGCCTGCTCGTTAAGCTGCCCAGGTGTTGGTGTGTCCTTTTGTGTGTTGTTGTTTTTGATGCTCGGTTCTATTGAGACTTTAGCATCATGTTCCTCTTTTGAATTATCTTTTCTGATAAAATCTTTCCTTTCTCCTTCTTTTCTTCTTGTGCATGTTCTGCCTCTGGTGATGTTCCTGGTATGCGATCTTCGCCAACAGGGTTCATGTCCTGTTTGGAAAGCTGTTGTTGGCGAGTTGGTACGCTCTTTGTCCTGTTATCCACTTCTAAAGGAGAGCGTGTTATGCCTTCGTTGTTTTTATCTGGGTGTGGTCTGTCTTGTTCTATCGGCGGATCTTTCCGTTCGTCTTCCTTTTGTAAATTAGTGTCTGGCTGCGCGTGTTATTCCCAATGTAAACCAGGATCTGTCTGGGCTTGTTCTTCCGTGCGTGCTTCTTCGGACACCTTGGTGGTATCCTTGCTGCTCACATGATAATCTTCTTTCTCCTCATCTCTGCTTGTGTCATTAATGTCAATAACTTTTATCTCTTGAGCGGTTGTCCCAATGTGCTCGGGAGTTGGAGGAATCTCTTGTTGAGTTATGTCACAATGTATTCGTTCCATTTCACTGTCTTCTATATCGACCTCAGGTTTCAGCATATTTGTTAAAATAAAAAATAAAAACTTATTGCTGTGTCTCTGAAAATTAGATAAGTAGAATTTTACTTTGTTGTCTTCAGTAAGACAAACCTGCGGTGTAGTTGATTAATGACAGTGCGGCCGTATCTCTGTATTGGCTGAATATTTGATAGAGAATTTTCTTTCTCAACTCTGGGACTTGTTCCTCTGTTAGTAACACTGTTTCTCCATCGTCAGTGTAGTGCTTTGCGTTCATGAACACATAGAATGCACAGCCGAGTCTGCAGGTAGAAGGATGATTGATTATTGTCGCTGTCCAAAGATGGTAGGGCAGTTTAGGTGAATTTTTCCTAATGTCCTATGTTTTTATGGATTGCATTAATAATTGTTACAGTGAGTAAGGAAAAGGAGAAAGGTTTGTAGTGCTTACGTTTTCCCTTGGAGTGGCACCTTCATTTTGACCTTTTTGAAATGGTCAATATTACTTGGAGACAGTTGGAGCAATGGGCTTATTTGCTTCCATATCCTCTTTACTCTGCTTGTTACTGTGTTGAAGTAGTCCGTTGTGCCTGTGTATTCAATTGGTAAAGAGTCAAGGAGTTCAAAGCGCTCTTTTTTGATGTTAATTGTAACAACGAAGTAGTGGCCCACATGTCCTTGTTTTTGTTGAACATGACCGCCTATGCAAACTGGTAGAAAGAACTGCAAAAATGCAAAATAAATAAATAAGGGGTCCTTTTTGGATTTAGTCATGATTTGTTGATCGTTATACGTAATTGTAGTGCCGAGATTGTATCTCTTGTCTGTAACATGAGATGTGCTTACCATGTCGAAATCTTGTAGTTGCTCTCCTTCTTCCAGATCAAGGAATCTTTTAAGCCTTTTAGGAATTGTCTTGTCTCTGACGTGTGCTTCATCTTTATTTTTCAACTCCAATGGATCTTCAAGGTTGGCCATGTGTATTGATGCCTACTTGTTTTGTCACATGTGCGTAGAAGAAATTTTTAAATTCAATTGTGCAGAGAGGTTGATTGATCGATAGAGTGATATTCATTGTTGAAACTTGAGCTCTACTTACGGTGTTGTATGTTGATAGAATCTTTCTCTTTGTGCCCCTGAGTTGCTTTTTCAACATCTGTAGCATGACTGCCATGGTTTCGGTGCGCACTGGCTTTCCAATGTCGAAGCTTTGTGCCATGTGGCTGACTGTTACTGTTGTCGTCTCTGTATTTATTAAAATCTCGTGCCTGCAACACATATATTTATAGGTATACATATAAAATGTTTAAGGTAGGAAATCATTGGAAGAAAATAATTCTTTGGTGTTGACATGAACTTACCCTTTGTCCTTATTCGCTGTCATGACGTTGTTGTACAGGTGTTCGATCCCTTTGTCTTTTGTCCCTTCTTCGATGGCCAGGTTTTGTATGATGAACGGTTCATGTTTTGTTTGAGTGCTGCCCTGGGTTACTGCCGTGTTTGTGGCGGCAACATCTTTTACAGCACAATGTTTCTTGTCTGATAGTGCGGCTTTTTTCTCGTTGCTGTCTGACTCTTTCACTGGAATGTTTGCCGCATGGTTTTCCAATGCACTGTGGCCCTTTGCTTCTTTACTTGTGTCTGCGTGCGTGTCTTGTTGAGGTTTCTGCGTTATCGTGCAAAAGCGTCATTAAAAAATAAATAAATACGGTCATTATTTTCACTGTAGTTTATTGTCTATTCCCTAAGAAAAATACTCAAATGTTTAGTGTGTCTTTTGAACTTTTTTTATTGTAGCTTCACCTTTTCAGTCGTTTCCGCCGGTGCTGCCTCTTCGACCTTTTCTTCGGTGAGTTGAGCTTTTTGGACCTCCGTGGTGTCATCGTTTTTGTCTTGTGGCTGTTGAGACATAGAGGTAGGTAAACGAGATTGCATTTGTGTCTTTGTTCACTAAAATTTCTAATTTCCTTAAAAGCAGGTTATCTCACTTCACCTTTTCGATGTTTTGCGTCGATGTTGCCATCTCTGTTATTTCTTGTCCAGACAGCGAAGGTTTTCCGGCTTGGTCTACGGCGGTTAGGCTGTGTGTTGTTGGAAGAACATCTTCTGCTTGTTCCATTCCCCTGTGTTGTTGTGTTTGTTTGCCTTGAACGTTGGTGCTCTCCCCTGTTTCTTGCATCTGTCGGAACGCAAAAAGTAATTACAATGTGTCTGTCTTTGTTTCTGGTGGATCCATTTTTTATATGCTATAGAAAGAGGTTTTGTAGCTTGACCTCTACGTTCAATCTCTCTGGTTCCGTGCCTGTCACTTCTTCTCTGTCTTGTGTAGTTTTTGTACATCATCGAGCGGTAGCAGCACTTTCTATCGCTTCTTGAGGCACATCCCCTGCTTCATTTGTTTCTTTTTTTGTTCAATAAAAAATGTAAATAAAGTTTGGATTTCATTTGTGCATGCACAACTTTTTTGTTTTAACGTTGTAGGAGCAGGTGCGTGTGGCTTTACCTCGTTGGTCTTTGATGATGGTGTACTGGGTACCGTTTTAGTCAGCATTTGCCCTTGTTTTTTGGTTTGTCCTGTCTGTGCTCCTTGCTGTTCTTTGGCATGGTCGTCACCATTTGTTTCCTGCGTTTCATGAAAAAGGAAAAGCATGATTCATTGCTTGTAATTCTTGTATTAGTGTGACAGGTTGTACTGGGCAGTACATTTCTTATAAATTTTGGAAAAATGGTTCTTGTTGAATTTTACCTTTGCGCTGGTGGTTGGGATATCCGTTTGTGCATCCACTTTTTCTTTGCTTTGTATGCCAGCCTTGGGTGTGTCACCAGGTGGATTGTCCGAGGCTTCCTCCCCTGTATAGGTCATCTGAGATGCTCTTGTGCTGAAAAGCTCTTCTACATGAACTTTCTAACTTGCATGAGCATCCTCTTCTCTTTGTTGTGCTTGTAATACCTGGTAGTTGAAACAATATGAGTTGACGGTATTTGGGCAAAGTGGGTTTGGAAGTTTTACCTCTTCTTTGTTGTTTTCTTCTTGTTTTTCTGCCGTGCCGTCAACGGTCGATGCTAGATCAGCCCGTGGCTCGTTTGCAGGAGCGTTGATATGATACTTGTCCGGCTGAGTGTATATTTTGTTGCAGACTTGTCAGTTAACTCAGGAGCGTTTTTAGTTTAGAGAGAAGATACTTTTTAGAGAGAAGAGACTGATTTTTTATAATTACGTCTTTGCTGCCTCCGATCCTGTTTGTCTCTTGTACTGCTCCTGTTGACGCTCTTGAGGGAGCATTATCTGTCGTTGGGTTGCTTGTTCTATTGCTTCCATCGCCTTGCTCGGTGTTCTTGACGACATGGTGCTATTGGCCTTTATGCTTTGGTGGCGTTCTGTTGCCGTGTCCCTGACAGAATTGAAGGTAGATTTTGTAAGTTCAAGTTTGAAAGCATCGCTTTCGAGTCACTTTTTTCATTTACCTGTTTCTCATCTTGATTCTCTGCTTCTGCAGTTACTTTTCTACCTTGTTCTTGCTGTCTTTCGGCACTTGATGTGTTCGTTGATACGTCCTCCTTGTTTTGCTCCTTTTGCACCTTGTTATGTTCTTCTATCTCCCTCTGGCTAATTCCCGAGTTCTGTGTTCTTGATTTTGTTATTCTTTTCTTCCCTTCATGTTTGTTTTGTTGGTCCTGTTCTTCCTTCTTTCTTTTTCTCCTCCCTCCTGGTTCTGATGCGGCTACGATTTCTTTCATGTGGTTGCCATGTACAAGTGCAGCTGTGTCTCCTACGTCTGCTCGATCTTGCAGCTTCAGCGTCGTCTCTTCTTGAAAGCTCACTCTGTGAACAATGTCCTAGAATTCTTTAAGTTGTTCGAGAGAATCAATCACGGCTGTTGTTTGTCGCACCACTGTGTTCCTCATGCTTTCATCTAATTCCTTCTCTTGTTTGCTGCATTGATGTCCAGCCCTGGTCGTTATTCCGGGTATCTGTTTTGTTTCGTCGAGTACTTGTTTCAACATTTCTTCTATCCTTCCGAATATTTCATATGATCCTATGCTGGTGCCTGTGACTGGTTCCTTGCTTCCACTTGTGCTGACATGTGCTTCGTCCTCTTGCTTGGTTGGAGGTGGTAGTAGCTTGGTTGTTTGCTGGTGCTCCTGTTGTTGTGCTGGTATCATCTGTGTTGAATACAAAGGTGTTGCTGTGTTGGCATAGAAGATCCTCTCTGCTGTTCCTTTCCATGTCTGCATTGTTTTGGCATGATGGAGTTGGTTAGACTGGAAGCCGTTTTTACAAGGGATAATGCATATATATATTCAATAGGGCTATACCTGTATCTTGCCAAATTCATAGTCATCTGGTCGTGCTTTTCCGTCCGTTTTCATGTCTGCTCTAGCTATTTTCCTTAGGTAACTCTCATTTAGATGGTTTGCTCGCGGTAAAAATATCTTGTCCATTGTGTTGGCAATCTTCCGCATTTGTTTTGTGTCGGTCGGCAACAGCAGGCAGTCGAGGTACATTATTACTGGTCCTTGCGCCAAACCATTGAGATGCTTTTTGTTCTTGCTTCCCGTGGCAACAACCTGTGCTTCTTCCATGTCTTTGTTCCTTCCCTAATACTTTTGACGATTACCTGGCAGAAATCCATCTTTGCCACTTCTGGATAGTCCAAGTCCTTGACCATAATGGCTTGTTTGCAGAAGGTAGGGGAGGTTGTTCCACAGACAATATTGTGGAAAAAAATAAGGAAAAATATTTTAACTGATTTCCTGTTTGATTGTTCATCATCTTGTTTCACCAATTTTTCTAGTTCTTTAAACAGATCGTCGTGATGGAAACCCATTTTCTTGAGGCCAAGTTCTGTGACCAGTTCGGTCATTGTCTCGGTGGAAATCTTTGGCCTTGGTGCTGTATTTTCCGTACCGTTTGGGTATCCATACACCTTGTGGATGCCTTCCTTTGTTATTCTGATTTCTTTCTGCTGATCAGGTTCACCGAACTTTATTTTCATGGTTTCTATTTCCAGTTTGCCGTACATGTGTGCTGCAAGCGGTTTGCATATGGAGCACTTTATTTGGCATCCCTCTATGCTTCCAAACCCGGCTTCCCTAACATCTTGCCGGTGACGTTCCTCAAGTAATTTCCATGCTTTATTGACATTATCAAATGCTGCTCCTGCCTTGATCTCGCATTTGTCCTTATTTGTTGTTGCCTCCTGTTCATCATCCGTTGCTGCTGCCAATTCTTTTCCACTTGTCTTTCTTCTCTTTGTGCGCTTCTGCCTTGTTTTTATCTGTTGAGAAAGAGAGGGTTTTGTTATAGAGGATGGTTTGGTGAAAAGCGGTAGCAAAAATCTGTAGAGAATATGGTTTTTACATCATCGTTTCTATCCTCTGCGACGCCACCGTTGTCCCCTGCGGCGCCATCGCCCTCTGTACAAATGACATCATCATCGTGTTTTGTGCCATCATCGTCGTCGGGAGTATCACGCTTTGACTCTTTGCTGGCATCATCCTCGTCTTCTTCCAACCGTTGTCTTTTGTTTTTCTTCTTAGCTTTATTTACATCATTGTCGGCGCGTGGAACTGCTGGCGAGGTTATCATTAGAGGACTTGGCTGCTGCTGCTTCAAGCTACCACCATCATTGATGAGTTGAGTTTTGTCCTTTCTCTTTTGTCTTTTTCCTCTAGGAGGAATGACAGTCTTGGTTTCTGATTGCTCCTATTTTCTGCTGCTAGTCACTTGCTTTTTGTTGCCCTCCCTGCTGGAAGCTAGTGCCGGCACTTTCTCGGGTGCTTCGCTGTCCATGATCTGCTTCGTTCTTTTTTCTGACGGGTGAGGAGAGATGTCTGGTTTTCCTGGATATGAACTATTAAGTTCAGACAAAATCGTTTCAATATCTACTTCTCCGTCACCTGCACGATGATTATGTAACAAAAGGATTACGAAGTAACATTGAAATAAATGGGATATAGTTTTAAAAGTATGTCTTCCACGGCTGCACAAAAAAGATTCTGAAGGTTAATCTACATAGATTCATAAGATAGCCATTTTCTTTCATTTCGTGACCTAAAAAAGCGATCAATCCATTGTTTTCTTGTTATATCAAGTCTTCCCACTAACTCTTTGTTTCGCCAATCATTGATAGAAATTAGGGTCAGGTGTGAGCAGTATGTCTGCTATCAAGTCCATATCAGTGAGGGGAAGTCTTTTTTCATAGGAAAAAATACACTACAAATGATATTCTGTAAATTGGAGCAATAACTGTATGGTTTAGAGTGTAAGATAAAATGTTCTCGGATGAATAATAATACACATAGTGTGTGAAAAATTTCATCAAAGTGCAATTTCCCAGGATTTTGTGGACGCAATTGGTTAACTTAATGCTACTGCTACATAGGTTTTGTTATATGGATTGTGTGAGCCTTTTATAGTACCTTGCCGCACGGCAGGTTGTTCCGCAGGTACCCTGTTTTCCTTATTACCAGTCCTTGCTGCATAAAAATGCCCAGGTGTTAGCAGCGGTAGAACCATAATTGAATTTCACAACAAAAAGAGGACATGCATCCCGTGGACAAAAAAATGGCATTGTCGGAGAGGCACAGGTTGTTTCACGCTATAAGCACACAGCTAGATCTATTATTGGTGCACGGACGTTAATACGAGAGAGGCACGTAATTTGAAAGAGGGGCAACCAACGGATATATAGAATCTCCTGTAAATACCAGGTTTTGAATTTAAGGATGCTCTCATGGTTTGAATCTAGAGCGGTGTTCTAGATAGTTCTGGCATGCACATTACGTTTTAGGCAAATTCCTTGCGAGCGGATTTCTGTGACGGGTAAGGGTAGCATCCCATTGCACGCGTGTCTACCTTATTTCAATTTTGCTAGAAAACTCTAGACAGACTTTTTGGAAACACGGTTTTGTGTGGCGGTTAGGGTTCATGTCCGTCAAAAAGGGGGAAAATCGCTTTGATCGACCTATGGTAATGGAATGTAATGGATTAATATTTTTTACCTTCGATTGCTTGTGAGGGATTCGTCGCATCCATCGGCTTGTTTTTGTCCTTGCTCTCTGTTGGTATCTCCGCCGTGAGCACGGGTCATCACCGTCAGTCGCCGCCGCCGCCGTGAGAGGTTTTTGATGCTTTCGCGGTCACCGACTGACTGCTTGTATCTCGAAGTGGATGGCGGCTGGTGGGTGAGGCGAACGCGATTTCGATTTTTGGTTGGTCTGCTGGATTGGCTAATCGGGGCAGAAGGAAAGACGAGGGTGTTCAAGAGAGGGGAACTGGTGAAGTGTTCGAGATTTTCGGTGCGAAAGCAAAAGCTAGAAAGTAGTTGAGGGAGAGAGGGAAATGGTCGAACCATCTCGAATCTTCGACCGTCCGTCTGGACATCAAGATTGGTGTAATTTTCTGTGGGCTTTGATGGTCTTGTTTTTTTCCTTGCTTGCTCAACTGCCGGAACGTTTTTTATTTTAGTGTGGTGACATCCACGGTGGCATGGTTTGGTGTTACCCAGAGTCACGTTCGTTCCTGCCTGTGTTACAGACGTTTTCTATGACGTTTCATGGTGAGTCACATGGAAGTGAGGCCACCGGCGCTCAACCTCCTATGGAAAAAGGGGAAGCGACTCGAATCTTATACCGTAGGTTTGGACATCAAGACTGCTGCATCTTTCTGTGTACTTCGATGAGCTTGGTTTTTCCTTGGCTTTCTTAAGTCTTAGTCTGTGGGATGTTAGCAATTTTTGATTTTAGTGTTGTTGTGTGATGCACAGGGGCATGGTTTAGCGTTACTCAGAGTCACGTTTCATGGTTGTTTTGGAGAGACATGGACATGAACTCAATGAAAGCATGCTAGCGCATTGGTCAGAGTGTCGTTGCCACAGGTGTATGCTTTTGGTATTTCCAAATGATCCCGTTCACTTGTTCTGTTGGAGAGGAATGGACGTGACCAAAATGTTCTGTTGGTACATGTAGGCTAGGGTCATGGATGGCGCGTGTTAGCAGTAGGAGCACGGTTGTTCTTCCACCATAGGCATTTCGTTCCCCCGCGGGGAGCACGTTTTGCCGAATCTTGCGTAGTTTTGGTTCAAATGATTCCGCTTACTCGTTCACTTGGATACGCACGGGCGTCGAGTCTATTGAGTCACGTTTTCCCATTAGGCTGAGTCACGTTAGGCATGCAGTAGCGTCGATGTAGAAGTCACGTTTTTCAAGCAAATAACGCACGTCATGGTAAGTGTAGTATTATGTAGAGTCACGGGCGTGAAACACGGGCCAGTGTGACTCTGTATATTCTGCGAGGCACATTGAGTGGAGAGGCATAGGCATGGTGTGGTATTATGTAGAGTCACGCTCGTCTGTGTTTGGTCCCAGAATAATTCCGTCGACTCGATCAGATATAGAAGCACGGGCGTTAATCGCAGAAAGGCACAGTTTGGTTTGAAGTCATGGTGAAGACCCACTGTTTACTCTGTGAGGCACGGAATGGACTATTTGAGAGACGCCGGTGTTGTATATTCTTCGCTCGGTCATGGGTCCCAGGAAGGCATGACATGGTATCCTGCATTTGTGTTCGAAATGATTCCGTTGACTCGTTGAGAAGAACAGGCACGGGCATGAATGCCATGAGGGCATGGTTGGGTCTGTCGGAGCATCACGTGTCATACGTTTATTATGGAAACAAAGTGGAATGGGTTTAGATGTTAACGCTAAAAGTTTACTTTGCACAGTCGAGGTGTTTAAATGCGTAAGCTCCTTGTTTTAAAAAGCCACGTCTTCGTGCTGAGTTGTGTGGTGCTTCTTTTATTAGAAGCACGGATGTGAAGTGAATACTGCCACGGTTCTGTACCAGGTAGCGACATGACTTGTACAGTGGCGATGGCATGGATGTTCGTGGCAGTGTCAAGGGTCACATGCAGGTGCGTGAAGCACTAAAAGGCATGCTACCGCATAATATAGAGCCACGCTCCCGTGTGTTTGTGTTCTGAATAATTTCGTCTACTCGATCAGACGGAGAGGCACGGGCATTCAGCCCAAAAAGGCATCGTCAGGGTTCGTTTCTTGGTTGTTAGCCGCACAGACGCGTGGATGTAGAAGGCACGTTTTTCAAGCAAAGAACGCACATCACGATCCCACGTTTTTCAAGCAAAACGCGGACCTGAAGTCCATATGGCCACGACTCTGTACTAAGTAGCGTCATGAACGAGTCACCTGGAGTTAGATTTTGATATAAATATCATTTCAAAACAAAAAATGTCAATGGAGAATGGTATGAATTCGACAGTAAGTTCTCTGGAATACAGACAGACGTACACAGTAAGTTAACTGTGTTTGAGATGTTTTCTGTTGAATATGTACGGACCATTGGAAAGTAGTTGAGTGGTTGTGGTGTGGACGAACGCACGGGAAGACGAAATGATAGTACTGGTGTTTCCCAGCCGTGCAGAGTTCGAGGTATTTAAGATAGATTGGGAGAATTCGAGGCGCCGGTTACTCCGTTTGACCATCTGACTGGTTTGCGTATGTTATAAAAAGCTACCTTCTCATCGAACACCCCACATCCACAATTCTCCAGAGACAGGCACCTCTTTCTTGCTGGTAGCTCCTTGCTTTCGCCATGGCCGGTAAGAGGGGTTCTGGTTGTTCAAGCAACCAGGCAGCGAGGACAAAAGCCACGGAAAGAAGGGAGAGGTGCCGCCACTACGCCGTAGCGGCGGCAGGAATATCCTGCCCCATTGCCCAGGTGTCCAGCAATCTCTCGCGTGGATGCGATTCCTCCCACAAGCGCATTCGCCATGGAGACGATCTCGGCAAGATGGCAGTACAGAATTCCTTATCCAGCGACGACTTGCTCGATGAGTTAATTAAGCAGTAGCAGTTCATCACTCGTTTGGAGAAGTTGCTGCAGCAGAGCAATGCCTCTGTGGAGAAGTCCGCTGGTCTCATAGTTCGATCTTTGTGTGAGAATGAGAAGCTTCTAAACAAGCTCGACCAGAAGGATCGGGAGGCCGCCCGCTTGAAGAGTCTGTATGAGCAGAGCCATGCGTTGGTGCAAAAGCTGTCGGGCGAAGTGGGCAGCTTATGGATGAGAATGCTGGGGTCCTCGTCAAGTACAAGAGCCTGGTGGAGGATTCCTTTGCTGCTGTGGAGGAAAGTTATGAGGCGACGAAGAAGGAGATTAAAGACGTGCTCGCCCAGCAGCCGATCAAGAACTTTGCTGGAGTGTAGGCTGAGATCTTGTAGCGTGTTTTTCCGTTGCGTTGGGGCATGTGGCCTTTTGTACTGCCATGAATCTGTAAGGCATTTATGCGTTGCATTGTCGTCGTGTTGTTTCGTTTGTTGGCACATGTAGATGAGTAGGCTAAGGTCATGGATGTCGCCTGTTAGCAGTTGGAGCACGGTTGTGCTTCCATAAGAGGCACTTTGTTTTCCCGCGGGGAGCACGTTTTGCCGAACCGTGCGTAGTTTTGGTTCAAATGATTCCGCTTACTCGTTCACTTGGATACGCATAGGCGTCGAGTCTATTGAGTCTTGTTTTTGCATTAGGCTGGGTCACGCTAGGTCACGTATTTCAAGCAAATAACGCACGTCACGGTGCCAAAACATGAAGGTGAAAGCATGGACGATTCGAGACACGAATATGAAAAACACGGACCTGAAGTCCATGTAGGGTCATGATTTGTACTGTTAAACTCGTCGACTTTCTGTTTCGAATGCTTCCGTCGACTCGTTCAGACGGAGAGGCACGACCGGTCAGCTTCAACAGTGGACACCCACTGTTCACTGTTTCGTCAGAAACACGGGCGAGTGTAACTCTGTATACTCTATGATTCCGCTTACTCGTTCACTTGGATACGCACGGGCGTCGAGTCTATTGAGCCACGTTTTCCCTTTAGGCTGAGTCACGTTAGGCACGCAGTCGCGTCGATGTAGAAGTCACGTTTTTGAAGCAAATAACGCACGTCATGGTAAGTGTAGTATTATGTAGAGTCACGGGCGTGAAACACGGGCCCGTGTGACTCTGTATATTCTGTGAGGCACATTGAGTAGAGAGGCATAGTCATGGTGTGGTACTTTGTAGAGTCACGCTCGTCTGTGTTTGGTTTCAGAATAATTGCGTCGACTCGATCAAATGGAGAGGCACGGACATGAATGCCATGAGGGCATGGTTGGGTCTGTCGGAGCGTCACGTTTTGTACGTTTAATATTGAAACAAAGCGGCATGAGTTTAGATGTTAATGCTTAAAGTTTACTTTGCGAGTGGCCGGTTCGATAGTCGAGGTGTTTAAAAGCGTAAGCTCCTTGTTTTTAAAAGGCACAGCTTTGTGCTGAGTTGTGTGGCGTTTCTTTTATTAGAAGCACAGGCGGGAAGTGAATACAACCACGGTTCTGTACCAGGCAGCGACATGACTTGTGCACTGATGATGGCGTGGATATTCGTGGCAGTGTTAAGGGTCACAGGCACAGACGTGCAGCTGTAAAAGGCATGCTACCGCATAATATAGAGTCATGTTTCCATGTGTTTGTGTTCCGAATAATTCCATAGACTCAGTCTGACGGAGAGGCACGGGCGTTCAGCCCACAAAGGCACCATCAGGGTTCGTTCCTTGCTTGTTAGGCGCACAGACGCGTGGATGTAGAAGGCACGGTTTTTAAGAAAGAACGCACATCACGATGCCATGTTTTTCAAGCAAAACACGGGCCTGAAGTCCGTATAGCCACGGTTCTGTACTAAGTAGCGTCATGATTTGTACTCATAAACGCGTGGACTTTCGTGCCTCTTGGCAATATTTCAGGTCACAGGCACTGGCGTGCGTCCCACAAAGGCATGGTGCTGTTTTATACAGAGGCACACTCGCCCTTGTTTCTGTTTTGAATGCTTCTGTCGACTCGTTCAGAACGAGAGGCACGGCCGGTCAGCCGACAGAGGCATATGGTTGCATGACGCACAGTCAGAGTCACATTACCATCGGTGTATTCTTTTGGTATTTCGAAATGATCGCACTCACTCATTCTGTTGGAGAGGAATGGACGTGAATCATGCGGAGGCAAGTCTTCTTATTAGCCAGAGTCACGTTCGTTTCTTTAGTTGGGGTAATCCTGGGTTCAGATGCGAACACTCACTGTTGAAGCTATTTCTGAAAGCTTCTTTCCTTGTTTTCAAAAGCACAGTCACGGTTCTTTGTTGTTGTTGTGTGTAGTACTCGATAAACGCATTGACTCGATCTGATGGAGAGTCATAGGCATGGTGTGGTATTATATAGAGTCACGCTCGTCTGTGTTTGTGTACCTAGTATTGTAATGACGTACTGATGAAGGCGTGTACGTTCGTGGCTTTTCTGTGTTGGCAGTGTTTCGGGTCATAGACACGGGCTTGCATCCAACAGTTTCATGGTGTAGTTTTATATGGAGTCACGTTCGTGTGTATTTGTGTTCAAAATGATTCCGTTGACTCTTTGATAAATATAGGCACGCACGTGAATCCCATGGGGGCAAGGATTCGTCTTTCCCATAGTCACGTTCGTACGTTTATCGTGGAATGAAAGCAGGATGGGTTTAGATGTTAATGCTAGCTGTTTACTTTGTGAGTGGTCGATTCAAGAGTCGAGTTGTTTAAAAGCGTAAGTTCCTTGTTTTCAAAAGCCACGGTTCTATACTGAGTTACGTCATACTTCTTTTATTAGAGGCACGGGCGTTCAGCCCACAGAGGCACCGTCAGGGTTCGTTACTTGCTTGTTAGGCGCACAGACGCGTGGATGTAGAAGGCACGGTTTTCAAGAAAGAACGCACATCACGATACCATGTTTTTCAAGCAAAACACGGGCCCGAAGTCCGTATAGCCACGGTTCTGTACTAAGTAGCGTCATGACTTGTACTCATAAACGCGTGGTCTTTCGTGCCTCTTGGCAATATTTCGGGTCACAGGCACTGGCGTGCGTCCCACAAAGGCATGGTGCTGTTTTATACAGAGGAACACTCGCCCCTGTTTCTGTTTCGAATGCTTCTGTCGACTCATTCAGACCGAGAGGCACGGCCGGTCAGCCGACAGAGGCATATGGTTGCATTACGCACAGTCAGAGTCACATTACCATCGGTGTATTCTTTTGGTATTTCAAAATGATCGCACTCACTCATTCTGTTGGAGAGGAATGGACGTGAATCCTGCGGAGGCAAGTCTTCTTATTAGCCAGAGTCACGTTCGTTTCTTTAGTTGGGGTAACCCAGCGGAATGGGTTCAGATGCGAACACTCACTATTGAAGCTGTTTCTGAGAGCTTCTTTCCTTGTTTTCAAAAGCACAGTCACGGTTCTTTGTTGTTGTTGTGTGTAGTACTCGATAAAGGCATTGACTCGATCTGATGGAGAGTCATAGGCATGGTGTGGTATTATATAGAGTCACACTCGTCTATGTTTGTGTACCTAGTATTGTAATGACGTACTGATGAAGGCGTGTACATTCATGGCTTTTCTGTGTTGGCAGTGTTTCGGGTCACAGACACGGGCTTGCATCCAACAGTTTCATGGTGTAGTTTTATATGGAGTCACGTTCGCGTGTATTTGTGTTCGAAATGATTCCGTTGACTCTTTGATAAATATAGGCACGCACGTGAATCCCATGGGGGCATGGATTCGTCTTTCCCGTAGTCACGTTCGTACGTTTATCGTGGAACAAAGGCAGGATGGGTTTATATGTTAATGCTAGTTGTTTACTTTGTGAGTGGCCGAATGGAGAGTCGAGTTGTTTAAAAGCGTAAGTTCCTTGTTTTCAAAAGCCATGGTTCTGTACTGAGTTATGTCATACTTCTTTTATTAGAAGCACGGGCGTGAAGTGAATATAGGCGCGGACGATGACTTATGCACTGACGATGGCGTGGACGTTCATGCCAGTGTTAAGGGTCGCAGGTACGGGCGTGAAGCGCTAAAAGGCATGTTGCCATATAATATAGAGTCACATTCCCGTGTGTTTGAGTTCCGAATGATTTCGTCGACTTGATCAGACGGAAAGGCACGGGCGTTCAGCCCACAAAGGCACCGTCAGGTTCTTTCCTTAATTGGGGAGTCCCAGCGGAACTGGTTCAGATGTGAACACCCACTATTTACTCTGTGAGGCACGGAATGGCCTATTCGAGAGACGCTGGTGTGGTATATTCCTCGCATGGTCATGGGTCCTAGGAAGGCACGACGTGGCATTGTGTAAAGTGATGTTAGTTTTTCTTGGTGTTCCAAATGATTCTGTTGAATCGTTCACACTGAAAGGCACAACTATGAAGCCAGGTCAGGCACGCTGATGCATTACCCAGTGTCACATTCGTGTGTTGATTGCAGAAACCCCACCATTCGACGGGCGTCGTGTGAACGCCGGCTGGATGCCGATCCGGAAACCCAAGGGTCCGACAGGCGTTTCCTTTGGTGACGCCGCTCTGCAGGAGGTGGAGGTAGTATTTAATAGAGTGAACGCCACATGTCGATGTTGCGGAATCCAAAAGGACCGATGGCCCCCTCATCCGTCGGGGAAGTGAATGTCGCGTGTCAGTGTTCCGGCTCCTCGCTCGAGGTCAAGGAGCAGTTATTTAAGCCGAGCGGCGTCCGCCACCACTAGACATCATCCTGCTTCTCCCTCTTTCGTCGGCAATCCTAGGAAATCATCCATCTTCCTCTTTTCGTTTGTGACGTTCCCCGCCATGGTTCAGCACAAGATAACTACTTACGCGATGCTTAGTCCCGAGCGCCGCTTTCAGTTGCAAGAGGACATCCGTTCGAGGCGCGCCGCTCGGGTCGCAGCGGGCATGTCTTCGGACTCACCGGGGCTGGAGGAGATTGGGGAGGTGGGGGATGTGGAGGGGCGTGCGTCGGAGCTCATGCAGGGAGTTGATCCAGTGGGGGGAGATGTCATGGAGGAAGAGGAGGGGGGTGATCCAGTTGGGGGAGATCTGATGGAGGAAGAGGAGGTGGGTGACGAGGTTGAGGAGGACGACGAGGAAGGCGTGGACGAGGATGAGGAGGACGACGAGGAAGGCGTGGACGGCGAGGATGAGGAGGACGACGAGGAAGGCGTGGACAACGAGGATGACGAGGACGACGAGGAAGGCGTGGACGAGGAAGACGAGGCGGAGTTCTGTCTCGGTGAGTCGGCCTTGATGGCGGAGCAGACCGCTATCCTGGAGTCCATCCAAGATGAGGCGTATGTGGAGTCCAACCGGCACTTCCTCCAGGAAGAACAGCCGAAGACCGATGCTCTCTTCGATGAGCTAGATGCGGAGCAGGAGGCGGGGGCCAACGACGTTGATGTTAGAATGGAGATAGTGGACATCTCCGACGGTGGGGAGTAGTGTAGTTTTGTTGGTAGATGTTTGCTTTTCCATGGTTTTTATGATTTCCATGTCAAGCAATCGTCGATGTCAAAATGGAGACACTTTCGTTTCCATGTCAAGCAATCGTGTTTATTTCTTAAGTAGTAGTACTGCCCCATCCAAAAAGAAATGTGTCAACTTTGCAATAACTTCATACCAGGCAGAACAATTCACATTGTACTGGTTAGTGGAATGTTGAGCCAATTAATTTGTGACGGAAGGTGTATGTTTTATTACAAATTGCAGTTTCCAGTACAATATTTTTGTCGGAAGGCGCATGTTTTATTACACTGTATTGTTTTATTATAGATTGCAGTTTCAAGTAGTACAAAATAAACGTCTCAACTGGGGCACATATTTTATTCTAGAGATTTCAGTGTGGTTATATTTGAATATGGTTTCAACATGGTTAGATTCTATAGAGGCATTCAACAACATGCCCAAAAAAGCCACAGATGTGCTTCTGAGAACACGGACAGGGGTACGGTTTTACTCGACGTAGAGGCACGCACGTAACGAACTGGAGGCGCGGACGTGATTCTAACGGAGGTACGAACGCAAAAGGATTGTGATGCAAGGATGTGAAGGTGTGCCTCTACTTTAAAGCTGCCTCTGCTTTAAAGAAGCTGTCATTCACACGTTTTCATTGCGGGGGGCATGGACTATGAGCTGCATGTGTTTTTGAAGGCATTAGACCTCGTTAATGAAATTATTAGAGAGAAGGTGAATCTTTTGGTTGGTGTCTAGAATGTTGCGTAAAACTGCTTGAAGCCAAGTTACGCACGGTCTCCTTGGTATGAGAGGCACATAGGGACATAAGTGCCTATGTGGTGCACTGGAAATAAACTTGTGCAAAAGACATGTAAACTGCAAGCAAACTACAAGGTTAACTACGACACAAGCAAACCTAAATTTGTAACAAGAAAACGGCAGTCTTGAGAGAAAGCAAATCTAATGAGAAATCGAGAATGGCGTGAGCAATGTTCTAGATACTTCTTTTGGCCGGGACCACCTGCTTCAGTAGTCGTAGTCGCCACAGGACCTAGCGCGCTTCCTGGTTTGCTTCTTGTCGAGTTTTGCCCGACGAAGCCCTTCCTGGATGATGGTGAGGCGGCTCCATATCTCGTACGCAGCGTAGGCGTCCTTTGCCGCGTACCCAATGTGCCTCATGGACAGGGGCATGCGCGCCCAGCGCTGCTTCTCTGCATTGGTGAGCTCCACGTCGTGGACAAGGATGCCCGAGGCGTCCCCAAGGGAGTCCAGAGGCTTGGTAGCTGTAGGCACCCTCAATTCTTTCTGGATGTCGAAGAAGTGGGCGATCTCCAATCCAACGCGGCCGAGCATATCTATGTGGCCGTCGATGGAGAAGCCAACAAACGTGTACCTGGGGTCGGCGAGGAAGTTGTCGAACCTGGTGCAGTTCTTGTCGGCGGCGCTCAGTTGAAAGAGCAGCACCGAATGATCCATGCCGACGGAGAGCTAGACGAGGGCTGGTTTCTTATCTTCGCCAACGTCGTTGGTGTACTCCACATCAACTCCGACGATCTTGTGGCGCTCCAATTCGAGGTGTCGCTCATACTACTCGATGATGGTGTCCGCCTTGTGCAACTCGTTGGTGTGGATCACTTGCAACTTGGTGTTGCCGTGGGCCTGCACCTCGAATTCCTTGGTGAATCCCATGGCCTAGAGCAGTTCGTCCTCCTGCAACCTGGTATTTCGTGGGGAACAGTGATGTAGCGACCGGTTTTCCGGGTATTAATTTCCAGAAAATGGCCGTTGTGCTCACCAGCCCCAGGATTACTGTTAGCTGATGAGGCACCAAATTGATACAGAAATTCCAAGCAAAATACAAAATATGTAGTACAAGACCATTCTGGCCTATGAGTACAACATGTGATTTCTAGAGGTTGATGGCGGAAGCGGTTTGTGAATCATCGGTGTGTATGGGACTCCATTTCCCACAGGAACAGCTGACCAGGTAACTCCTATCTTCGCGAGGCTGCTACCACCGTTGCTTAGGTTCTGGGGCTGTCGTCGCAACGCTCCTCTTTGTGCAGGAAATCTGGCCAAGACAATAGCCAGGGACAAGCCAGTGAGTACTTTGAATGTACTCGCAAACATTATGAACATGGGTATAATATAAATGATAATCGAGCGCTGAAATATTCTATGATCACTTCGTCAGTAATAAAATAAAATCCCTGATGCATGCATACAAGTTATTCATATGCAACACAAATAAGCAATAATGGAGTGGAAATCAAATGCCGCAGTCGGGCGTCTGTGCGACACCACATAAAGGGCTTATATCGAAGAGTAAATGACATGCGTGCCACAGTCGGACGTCGGAGCGACATCGCAGAAAGGGCTTATATCAAAGTAAATAACAAGCAATGCCACAGTCGGACGTCTGAGCGACATCACAGAAAGGGCTTATATCAAAGTAAATAACAAGCAATGCCACAGTCGGACGTCTGAGCGACATCGCAGAAAGGTCTATATCAAAAGTAAATAACAAGCAATGCCACAGTCGGACGTCTGAGCGACATCGCAGAAAGGGCTTATATCAAAAGTAAATAACAAGCAATGCCACAGTCGGGCGTCTCAGCGACACCACATAAAGGGCTTATAGAATAAATAATCACATTGAATATCCAGGAGGTAGAACCATCCCAGGAATACTCAATAATTCAAATAATATAAAGGGTTAGTCCATAATAAACATAACATAATTATCACAAGTCATCAGTCATGATCCACGTTCTGTTTTAGTAGTTTCTCCTCCGGAGACCGACACTAAGACCGACACTTGATCCAACCCAGACTGTAGTCCTTAACCATGGACACGGCTATTCGAATAGGTTTTAATCTCTGCAGAGGGTGTACTCTTTACCCACGGGTAATGGATTCCTTTAGTCCATCAAGACTAATTCCATCTACGGTCTTTTAAATGAAAACACACCTGACATGCACACACCAGCTTAACTTACCAGTGTCTGGAATCACGCACGACACTCGTTAAGCAAAACTCTAAGTGGGGAGGCTACAACCTCGATTAGCATGGGATCACAAAATTTATATCGCGCGCAAAACTGGGGAAGCTATCCCATCGGCTACAACCGAAACACCCATGCCCCCTGACCGGATGACTGGCTTTAATCCATGGCCTTGGTACCCTCATCCCGGCCCCTCTGTACGGTGTGTGCTAGAAAGGGGTTGACGAATTACTGAACCGTACCCTACCTGTGGCAGGGACAAGTGGTAGCACGAAACAAGTGTGGGGGTTACTGGAACAAGACTCGATCTACGGTCGACTCAGAAGGTTTGTGAATTCCCTGCATGACATGTATAACAATTATATTTCAACCAACAGAATCACTGCTCATTATACCTTACTATGCCATACCGGACATAACCGTCCCGACGGAGACCGGCGACAAGTTCACGCCTACCCAAGGCAGAAGCTTTCTCGGATTCCTTTCCGGCATGCATGCAAGGTACATGAGGATGATTACCATCACAAGTATACTCATTTCCAACAGCATGGAAATCACTAATATGCATCCATGCAAGTGATCATATCACATGAAATAACAAGTTCCCGAAATGAGGTGGTGTTATAAACGTGTCAACGAACACACCAAAAATATTATGCCGGGGTTCAGAATGCTTGCCTTCAATGTGTGGAAAGGCAGGGTGCACTCCAAAACTTTTGAAAGTTTGCTTCTCTCTCTCCAAAGTCCTATTTTAAATAAAATTTGAATCAACACACAAATTCAAAACAGCACAAAAAGTTGTTTGAAATTTTTTCATATAAATCTTAAAATAAACTAGACAATATTTGGGAGAGGTAGGAAAAAGAATCAATCCATTTGGAGTTATATTTAAAAAGTTACAGCCAGTCAAAGTTTAGTCAAATCTGTTATTTAAAATAAAACAGAAAAGAAAAACGTTTCGAATAAATACGTACACGTCGAAAGCGCATTCTGGAAATACGCTTCCACTTATCCAGCGTGGACTGCGCCTGAGTCACTGACAGTGGGCCCGCCTGGCCCACTGGTCAGGTTTGACTAGTCCACTTCCCTCCTCTTCCTCCGCCCGAGAGGGAGGGGCGGGACTCCGGCGACGCTCGCCGGCGAACGGCGACACCGCTCGATAAACGGAGGTCATCCACGGGCTCAGGGGGTCGAGGCGGTCACTCTGGTGGTTGTTTTGTTCTCTGGGGTGGACGGAGCTACCGGCGGCGAGCTCCGCGGCGAACGGTGGTCGTCGGAAAAAGTGAGATTTCGCCCGCGGCGAGTCCCGATCAAGATTGAGTAGGGGGATGGACTCACGAGAGGGTGAGGGGGTTCCTGGTGGAGAGAGTGGAGAGGGGGAGGCCCTGGTTGCGCCGAACGGAGCCGGGAGGCGGCGGTGGCCGGACTAGCCGGAGTGGGGGAAGACGGCCTATTTCTTTCCAATTGCCGGCAATGGGGGCACCAGGAGTACGGTGTGAGGCTGCTTGTGTGCTCGGAGGGCTCGAGGGGCTTCCTTTTATAGCGCTCCCACGTCGGTTCGCGGTGGCAATGGATGAGCTCGTCGGCGACCGACGTTCTGTAGCTGCAGGGCATCGTGGCGAGGCTGGGGATGGCGGCAGGAGCTAGCGGACGAGCGGGCACTGCTCCAAGGGCGAGCTGGTGAGCGGGGGTGGCTTGGGCGGTGCTGGCTAGCGCAGGAGCTGTCGGGCGGCTGTGGCGGCTAGCTGCTGGCCTGCCGGAGACGTGGCGAGGGCTGCGGGGCTCGTGGGGTGCAGAAGGGGACACGGCGTGCTGGCTACGGTCGGTCACGGACCAGAGTGAGTGCGGGGCGAGACGCGGCGGTTCGGGCGTGGCACGTGCAAAACGCGTGCTCCGCTCGCGCTCTGGGCGTGCCCAGTGCACGCATGGAACATGCTCGACGAAATGTGAAGGCATGATAGGGGACCCCAAACCGCAAGAGAGTTAGCAGGGTGGGGTTGTAGGTTAGGGCAAAACCATGGGACATGCTGGTTTGGTCAGGGAATCAAGTTCACAAAGTAAACCAAACTTCATGCCAAAACTGTCCATGCTCTCAAGGTGTTTGACAAAATGCCATGGGCACCTAGGCATTTCTTGGAGTGACCAATTTCTCCAGATCAGTGTCTCTTTGGATGGACAAGTGGGTGGTGAGGTTAGTTTGTCCAAAGCACAAACTTGCTAGTGCAAGTTTTGCAGGACTTCAGTTCTGGACAGAAGGTAAATGGTATCAATGCATGGACAAAAATTCTCCCAATGGGTTCATGCTCTTGGACTTAAGGGTTTGGTAAGGTGTACTACAAGTAGGAAAAGGAATCACAGCAAAAGGAGCAAGTTAAAATATAGTTGTAGTACAAAACCTCAAGTTGGACCAGAATGGAAATGAGGATGATTCACTCAAATTTTTCAAATAACATCACTGGGTTTTTGCATAAAGTTGAATCATATGCTGCTACTAACATCCCATAATTTTGGTGGATTCTAGAAAGAAGTATTTAAATGAGTTGTAGTGCAAAATTGCCCACTAGACCAGAGAAGAAAATTGGGTGTAGAGCTCAAAATATGCAATGAATGAAATATATCATTGCACAAAAGTGGTTTAGAGACATCACTTGACATCTCCAAATTTTGGTTGGAATTTTAAGTAAATTTATCAAATGGTTGTAGTTCAAATATGGCCATATAACCCTGGAAAACCATTTTTCAAGAAAATAAAGATCAAGCAAATTAATTATGTAATTAGTTCTACTAATAAAAGAAAAGTTTTTCTTGAGAGGTTAAACAAGTCCAATAACATATTTGAAAAGTTTTCTCTATGGGGAAAACTCCATAATAGCAAGGGAGGAAAAAGGTTAAAAAAATCAAAAGGGAGCCCAGAAAATAAAAGTTTTAATTTCCTGGCAAAATTTTAACTAGAAAAACAAGATTAAAGTTTTGGGGTGTCACAAGTGAGTGGGAGCGCAATGGCGATTTCTGTTGTTTGTGGGAGACAGGTTCGCAGCGGAAGTGTAAATTTAAGGGCGGGGAAGTGGCAAAGGAGTGCACGATCTCATTGTCGATGCGGTTGTGCACATCGTGGGTTCTGGATCATGGTTTCGTCTCCCTTACGGTGCGGTTGTGCACGTCCTGGGTTTTTGATCGTGGGTTTTCTTTATAAAAAATTAAAATAAAATCAGCAGTTATGTTTTTAACAACCGTCGTATCTCCAGCAAGTCGTGGCCATGATAGCTCTCTTGCGTGGTTTGTTGTCAAATGTTAACTTTTACAATTTATCTAGTGAGGCATGCAGGGGCAGTATGTAGAGGCACAAGTCACTGACCAAGAGAAGCATGCTTGAAGTGGCTGGTTTAACTCTCAGACACACAGGCGTGGTACATTCATAAGGAGTGGCAAATGTTTTCTTCATACATTCGCTGGGAGGAGCAGTGCTGTGTTTCTTCAGAGGCACTGTTATGTGTCCGTGTTGCAGCAGACGCTACCAGATGGACAGAAATAACGAGAAGCAATGAGAGGCGTGGACATGCAGCTGCAAGAAGCACTCATACAACAAGAGGCGCAACAAGAGGCACATATACGATGCTACGTGAGGCACGGAGATGAAGCTACGTGATTGTACGGATGTTAATTCGTGCTATGGTGCAACGTGAGGCACGGGCACGAACAGATAGCCATGCACTCAACTACATACGCAAAAAATCACATATGTGTTTCTGAGAAGCACCGGCCTCTGTGGTTTTACCGCAAGGTGCGATTCGACATTTATCCAGGGCATTCCGGGTTTTACAAGTGTAGGAAGAATCAATTTTCAAATATATGTTCTGTGGCAAAGGCACGTCTATTACTTGTGTGATGAAGGAATGTATGTCGAATGTACGTCACGTGAGGATTGACAATAGGCGTCCGTTACTGTTTTTCCGGAATGTTTTTCAGTTAAATTTGAGAGGCATGAATGTGTTGACAGAACAGGCACGGTTATGTCTGAAATAGTTGCAAGGTCGTCCCTAAGTTGTCCTATACGCTTCACAGTTACAAGCACGGTCGTCGTACTTGTCGAGCCATGGAGGTGTAGGATGCAAATCTTCATAGACCCGATACGTCGGAAGTTGGCTGTAAGGCACAGACGTGATTCTAAGGGAGGTACGGACGCGAAGGATCGTGATGCAAGCACGTGAAGGTGTGCCTCGGTTTTCAAGAAGCTTTCATTGGCACGTTTTCATTGCGGGGGCCATGGCTTATGAGTTCGATGTGTCTTCGAAGTCATTCGGCCTCATTAACGGACCTGAAGCAAATTTACGCACTGTCCCCATATGAGTGGAGGCACAGAAGTGCCTGCGTGGGTGTTTTAAGTAGTTGGTGTTATTGACGGACAACCGTGCCTCTGTAGTGTTCTTCTTTGAGGGTCACGGACGTAAGCAATGTTTTGCAAGGAGAATAAACACCTAACTACCTCTGTATTCAAAATGTTTTTCAAAAGTGTTGCTTTCGAACTATTTTTAATATTGCATGTGCAATGGTTTGTTAGAACATTGTGCATTGCTTTTAGTAGCATTTTGTAGTTGTTGTCCCTGCATTTCGAGGCTGCATCCACAAAGTTACTAGTGCATGTGCGTTACGCTAATCGTGTAGCATTGGTACTGTGTTTATATTTTCTAGTTCACGCCAATATATTCTAATAACAGAAAACTCCAACATTGCATTGGAAATAAACTTTGTCAGAACATATGTAAACTGGAAGCAAACTACAAGGTTAACTGCGACAAAAGCAAATCTAAATTTAGAACAAGCAAATGGTAGTCTTGAGAGAAAGCAAATGTAACGAGAAATCTAGAATGGCATGAGCAATCTTGTAGATACTTTTCTTGGCCGGGACCACCTGCTTCAGTAGTCGTAGTCGCCCCAGGACCTTGCGCGCTTCCTGGACTGCTCCTTCTCGAGTTTTGCCCGGCGGAGCCCTTCCTGGATAGTGGTGAGGTGGCTCCATATCTCGTACGCAGTGTAAGAATCTTTTGCCGCGTACTCGATGTGCCTCATGGTCAGGGGCATGCGCGCCCAGCGCTGGTGCTCTGCATTGGTGATCTTCTTCTTCATGTCCTTGTAGTAGTCGTGGACAAGGATGCCTGAGACATCGCCAAGCGAGTCCAGGGGCTTGGTAGCTGTAGGCACCCTCCATTCCTTTTGGATGTCGACGAAGTGGGCGATCTCCAGTCCGACGCGGCCGAGCATCTCTATGTCGCCGTCGATGGAGAAGCCAGCAAACATGTACCTGGGGTCGGCGAGGAAGTTGTCGAACCTGGTGCAGTTCTTGTCGGAGGCGCTTAGTTGAAAGAGCAGCACCAGATGATCTTTGCCGACGGAGAGTTCGATGAGGGCTGGTTTCTGATCTTGGCCAACGTCATTGGTGTACTCCACGTCAACTCCGACGATCTTGTGGCGCTCGAATTCGAGGTGTCGCTCGTACTGCTCGATGATGGTGGCCGCCTTGTGCAACTCGTTGGTGTGGATCACTTGCAACTTGGTGTTGCCATGGGCCTGCACCTCGAATTCCTTGGTGAATCCCATGGCCTGGAGCAGTTCGTCCTCCTGCAACCTGATATTTCATGGGGAACAGTGAGTGGGAGCGCAATGGCGATTTCTGTTGTTTGTGGAAGACAAGTCTGCAGCGGAAGTCTAAATTTAAGGGCAGGGAAGCAGCAAAGGAGTGCACGATCTCACTGTCGATGCGGTTGTGCACATCGTGGGTTGTGGATCGTGGTTTCGTCTCCCTGACGGTGCGGTTGTGCACATCCTGGGTTTTTGATCGTGGTTTTTCTTTATAAAAATTAAAATAAAATCAGCAGTTATGATTTTAACAACCGTCGAATCTCTAGCAAGTCGGGGAGATGATCATTGTCTTGCGTAGTTTGCTGTTTAATGTTAACTTTTACAGTTTATCTCGTGCGCAAGTCTCTGACCAAGAAAAGCATGCTTGAAGTGGCTAGTTTAACTCAGACACACGGGCGTGGTACATTCACTGGTCGTGGCAATTTTTGTCAGTGATACATTCAGTTTGCCGTCAAATGTTAACCTTCTGCACTCTCATTGTATAAGTGATGTGCTTTATCAGAGGCACTGTTGCGTGTCTGTGTTGCAACTGACGCTACGAGATGGGCAGAAAGAACGAGAAGCAACGAGGGGCGTGGACATGCAGCTGCAAAAAGCACCTATACAACAAGATGCGCAGATAGAGCCACACATACGATGCTACATGAGGCACGGAGATGAAGTTACGTGATTACACGGATGTCAATTCGTTTCTATGGTGCTACGTGAGGCATGGGCACGAACAAATAGCCGTGAACTCAACTACATGCGCAAAAAGCCACAGATGTGTTTCTGGGAAGCACCGGTCTCCATGGTTTTACCGCAAGGTGGGATTCGACATTTATCCAGGGCATTCCGGGTTTGACAAGTGTAGCAAGAATCGTTTTAAACTTATATGTTATTCTGTCTCAAAGGAATGAACGTCGAATGTACGTGACGTGAGGATTGACAATAGGCGTTCGTTACTGTTTTTCGGAATGTTTTCAATTAACTGTTAGAGGCATGAATGTGCCGACGGAACATGCACGGTCATGTCTGAAATAGTTGCAAGTACGAGATGGGCACGAGAAGAAAGGAGGGGCGTTGGCATGCAGGTGCGAAACGCACTTATACAGCGAGAAGCACAGCTAGAGGCACAGGTACGACGCTACGTCAGGCACGCACATGAATCTATGTGATTACATGGACGTCAATCTGTGCCCGTGTTCTGTCAAGTGTTTTAACTGACAGTTTGTAAAGGCATGGATGCTTAAGGTGAGTGAGCCATAGGGGAAGGCGCTAGGTTTTTAGGAGGTGTATGCTTGAGCTCATCGCAACAAACTACTTGGCATGACGATATTATGCGGAGCACCATAGTGAAAATTATGTATAGTACTAACATGGGGAGCTAGCAACGTCACTAAACTATTCTGAAACACACTTCACCACAGCCATACATTCTCCATTATTAGTCAGCGAATCCTTTTATTATTAGTCAGCAACTCCATTTATCATTCTCCATTATTACTGTAAGTGTTTCACCTTCTTTTACAGGAAATTTTCACCACCGTCCTCTTCAACATAATTATATGCTCAGTTACATACCATGACATAACTAAATAACAAAACTGGGGTGTATAACCTGTTCAAAAAACAGACATAAATTACTGAACTAGGAAGTATAGCCACCGGAAGCGCTCTATCAGGAAAGGTCGTTGATTATCATCCGCAGCAATTTCATGTTTCCCAGTGTTGGCCACCGCTTTTCAATTGTGACAAGAACAATTGAACCAACACTTAGCTGAGCTTCCCGGGCAAAATCTGAAAAACATGTCACCTCCATTCTGCCATCGGTTCGTATGGAGTATGTTGTGCTCGTGTCTATTGCATCATACATCTCTGTTAGGATGATTCCACCGTTTTGAGGTAGATATCACAGGTTCATCTTTAGAAGCCTCACAACGGCAGACGGGATTCTCTGCAGATTGTACCAATATTACTAGATAAAATCAATGTACAAGGACATAAAACATCGAAAATAGCAAACAAAACCATGGCAGTGGATCAAAACAAATATTCAATGACTAACCAGGCGACCATTTATGACATTGGTGACGTTTAGACGCTGCACAAAGGGTATGGTGGGGAAGTCGTCAGACTCAAACACATAGTATATCATCTGTCCAAATTGTCTGATGAGAGGTTTACGCCTCGACCAAACGCTATTTTCTCAATGTACCCCCTTTCCGAGTCATTTAGAAAATCAAGAGCTGCATGGAAAAAATAACTCATTTTCAAACAAATTTGTTTAAACTGATGGACTCCGTATTTAAGTTTAAAAGGAATGGTTAAATTCAATGAATGTGATCAAGTTGGGATGATAATCAACAGAATTGCATAAAACATTTTCGAAATAACTTTGACTGTAAGTATGACATTCATTTAGTGGACAGGGGTAGGAGCACCAAAGTATGCTGATAAACGTAGTTGATAAAACAGGATGGAAGTTGGTGCACTTACCTAGTGATGGTTTGGGAAGGGGCCTGTGACCTCCTCGAGAATCACTGAGTCTCAAATCTATCTCAATGGACAGACTCCCAGTATCCAGGTTTATGATGACTAGATCTTGGTAATGAAGATCGTAGTCACTAATTAACTTTTCCCAGCCAGGTCCATGAATTTTTGACCGGTTGTGTTCATCGGTGATGCAGACCTCAAATGACAGATCGTCGTTGGTGATCAGTACTGGATTCCTTTGTTTTCCTTCTTCTTGAAATGCTTGCTCTTTCCACTGATAGATTGAAGAAGTGACTTGCTTCCTGTAATAGCATGGCACATACTCCGCAAGGGAAAAAATCTTCAAACTGGAAAGAAGGAATCCTTGAATAGCGACATGTATAACCAAGATAGATAGCTCTTATCATATATGTACCAATTGTTTTCAACAGGTTGCTATTTGGATAAAACAAGGTACATCAAAAAATTGAAAACATGTCATTAAATTCTTAAATGTAGGCATTCCATTGCAACAATATGGTAGAAACTTCTATTTCCTCAATCAGAAAGATACACTAGTAAGATGCACTGTTATCGCGTTGTGAACAATATGGTAGTAACTGATGGGCAGCACGGGGTGGCAAACTTCTCTCCTTACCAGGCATGTCTTGAAGCATCGAGGAAGTTGCACTGTTATCGCGCTGTAAAGAACACCCAACTCCAATCCAGGGCAGCCGAAGTTGGTACATATATCATAGCACATGGTTTCCCCTAGAATACGTTGCGACACAACGGTTATATGAAATTATGAAGACAAGGAAAATTTTATTATCTTGAAAAACTATTCGTCTAAACCGGCATTTTTACATAAATAGTCTTTCACAAGCAATTTTCTAAAAAGACATGTGCACAGCTTTTGATTAGAAGGTGAACAGTAGATATGGCATATGTAATAACAGAGGAAATATGAAATTAATTAAATTAGTATTTTATTTTCCAAAAATGGTTGCTTAATTCATCAGAATTTAGTATTGACTATTTTTAGAGCAGTTCACAATCTTGGTTGTCAATGTCAATCAGTGAAAGGATTTCTGCTTCTTGTTTTTAAAAGCAGCTTCAGCAAATGTATATTTCAAGACAAGAGAGGCAAAGAGTAGAAACAATAGTCTATCAATAGGCGGCTCAAAGGAGTGTTTGTAACGTTAAAATTATATGTAAACTCGTTAGAGCCGCACTCAGCAACATCGTCATCCGCAACCATACGCCACCGTCGCCAATACCCAACCACCGGAACATGTGTGGCTAGATTGTATTTGAAACGGATGATCCATCAACGTTAACCTTGCCTCCAGCGTACAGGACCCCAGACGCCGACTCCCAGTCAACAGCACCCCAAACGCCGATCTCCAGCACACTGTGGCCGGTTAAGCAATAGAGCTCAACGTCTGGCCACTCCCTTGGACTTCCGGCCACCGCCGTTGTTTGCAAGACCTAACGGGCTTCAATTTAATCTAGCAACCTCCCTCGGCGAAGTTCATCGCTCACCTCGGACTTGGACGCCACAGGTCGCTGCAGCTCGTAGCGTTCTCGAGCACAAACACCGACTCCCAACCAACCTATCCCTAAGAGACATGGGTCGTGTACAGGTTCGCCCTCGTACTGCGCGGATTTGGGTTAGATCACAACGATTTTCCATGCAATTCCTAGCATAACAGCGTAGATGTGTCGCATTCAAACACGGAGAGACGAAACCAATAGAGAGGAAAACGGATCGTAGCGAAAAAATCACATAGAAATTAAGAGAAAATGGACTAACCCTAGACCTAGAGGGAGAATCAAGGGAGAAGGGACGATGAACTTTACAGCGGGTGAGCGGGAGGGGACAGTCTGGGTTGGCAGAAAACAGAACAGACACTTATAATACGCGCCTGCTAACTGACATGGGGCTACTGTACAGCGGTAAAGACAAGACTATTGGCTTATTATATGAGCATAGAGGCACGCACGGACAGCACGAACACGCATGGACTTACATGCAAATAAGGCACGCCCATGACGCACAACCATGCTTCTGTTTTCCGAAGTACTTTTCTCTAACACGGTCTCTCGGAGGGACAGGGGCGTGAAGCCACGGTGCGCATCGTCATGTAATGATAAGAATGAGACACACGGAAAGGCCTCTGTATTCTAAATGTTCTTAGTAACGTGTTCATTGACAGACACGCGGTCTTTAAACAGTTGGTGCACGGTTGTTCTCCTAGTTGTTTTTGTGTTCTCCTGGTTGTTTTTGCAAGACACGGCCACTCCGAGGGACAGGGAGTGAAGCCACGGTGCGCACAGTTCTCCGAGGAGAAGATGCACTAAATTGCCTCTGTTCTCGCAACATTTTACGCTGCTTGTTCACTGAGAGAGGCACGGGTGTATGTTCAAATGACGCAAGTCCCTGCTAGTGTTTTCCGAATTGTTAATTTCTGACACGGCCTCTCGGAGGGACACGGTGCCTGCAATTAAAAATGCCACGTAATCTATTGCTTTGACGAATTCTTCGGATGCATGAGTTTTGTTCAATATGATAATGATAATGGGAACCCGGCATCTAAAAAGTGATTGCAGGTTCGTTGCTGACCTTAAGTCATTATCACAGCATACCAAATGTTTTTATTGACGCGTTCACACGGACGTATGGTTTTCACAACCTCTCGATGCCGGTTCGTTTCCTGTGGGGTGCACGGACGTCTTTCGGAGAGGCGCAGTTGCAGCAGTTGCAGGTTTGCAGTCGACGCATGTTGCTTTTAAAAGACAGAATTTCATGGCAAATAACTGAGATTAACAAGAGGATACTAGTTTGATTTTTGAGCATCTGTGCGAGCTGATTTCTTTTATCATTAGGTCCAGAAAGATATGATCGATATTGAAAATAGAAAGCATAAACGTTTATATCCCTAATTTTAAAAATATGAGTTTACAGCCTCAAAAAAAAACTTACAGACAGTACGGTGGAAAATGAGTGAGAATCGTTTGGCCATGTTTACACAATGCACTCATTCAATACAACAAGTACATCTCTCCAGACCTATTTTCAGCATCCATAGTTGAACGGATCTGGCAAATCTAGATATTCAACACCTGTGTTTTTTTAAATCCATGTGCATATGCTTGCAAGTTGTTGTTAATTTAAGCTTGACACAATTAGAAGCCCTTTTGTCCATCTAAAGTGCCTCTTCTTGCCGTTTGTAAAATTCACGAGTGAAATCTCTGCGCAGGCCAAACTTAAGTCTGATTGTCAGTAGCATCCTAGCATTGAGAACAAAGAATGTCACAAATGCAGTGTTTGCATCTGTGACTTCATAGTCTTCCAGCGTTAATGTCCTCAAACAAATGTCGTGATTATTGAGAAACACCAATTGCTTTTGGCGACATTCATTTGTTATACCTCTTTGATCCCATCCTCCACCCTAAACACACATGAAGAGCAAAACTGAGCAGTTAGTGCCAGTATATTATGTATATTGTACGTGGGCTTTCAAAGTGTGTGAAATCATCACCTCGATAAACAAGTTTTGCAAGCATCGAAAGCATCGTAGCAAGTCAACAATCTCATCCAGATTAAAGCATGTCCGTGAGATAAACAAGGTGTTGACGGAATCTAGGACCGTGTTTAGGCTACTTATGCAGAGACCCTTCATTGAGCACATAACGAGATATTATTAGCTCGTGGATGTGAATCTCAAGTGCTTTTGAATAACGCAGATCAAAGTAACATGCAGATGCAGTACCTGAATAACTGTAGAACCAATGACGATATTTGTTTCGTTGGGAAATTCAGAAATTTTTCCCAGTGTGTCCAACACAGGCGCGGACACAACTGTTATTTGTAGTTGTGCATCTACAGAATCATGTAGCAGTCTCTGGAGGCAAGCGCATCCTCAATGATCAGTTTTCCTTCGTCGGAACGAATGCCAATGCTTACAAGCCTAGCTGATTTTATTCGTAGACAGGTGAATTTCTTGTTGCAAACAAGCAGCAGGCACTACAGGGCCACTGTGGTTGAACTTCCGCAAGGAGACATCCGATATATAAACCTCCACCAACGAAAGTCTCCTGAGCAGTGGGAGGCAAAGCATTTCTACTAGATTGTCTTCTAGTTTGCACATGGCGAAGGTGACGGTGTGGAGAGACGAGCGAAATCTAGAGATGGATGCCGGTGGTGACGGCATAGAAGAAGGGATTCTGACTGCCGATGGCCCTGTATAAAAGAAATTTTGGAATATATGATAGAACTCTAAAACCTGGAGTTGGTCCAGATTCCAAGACAGGAACAACTCATCGACGCCACAAGGTTGGCACTGGAGGTAGCTTGTCAGGATGCAGAGGTGGCGAATCGGGCCCTCGTGATTGGAGAGGACAGATACAGGAAGACTGAAGTCATCGGCGACAGATTCTCCGCGACAGTTGCAGCTAAGATGTCAGCATTGAGTTTCGAGGTATGTTTCCTGGACGGTTTGGTTGCCCGGGAGAACGCGGATGATTTGGCAGCAAAATTTTTCCAGAGATCTCGTAGAACGAGTATCAAGGATCACACGGAAGTTGATCTCGAGTGGTGCGGTGTGCCATATGCGGCGCCACCGAGATGCGAGCACTTGTGTGCGCATGCCTTCCTTTATGGGCAGACGAGAGATGATCTCGCTGAGGATGCCGTCCGGGAGATCGCTGATGCGGTCCGGACCAGACTCAACATGGTTCTCGGATCCAGTGGGCGGGCCACGGTCGCTCCTCTTAACGAGCTCAGAGGGCACGGGTACAGCCGCGAACCTCGTCTTCTTGTTGCTAGAGGCACGCTTCCTCGTCTCCATTGCCGAGCTCGTGCTGCCTCCGATGCAGCTCCCTGTGCGGTGGATCTGGGAAGAGGGGTAGGGTTTTACGATTCACAAAGATGACAATATATATACGTACCTAATCTATAAGATTTCGACGGACGTGGTGGAATAGTCACGGCTTGGACGGACGTGCGTCTGGACGAGGCACGACTATCAAACGTGCGGACACAACAGAAGTTTGGTGGCAGAGCCAAGGTTCGGCATACTCAGTTAAGGACGCATGGTTGTGCGGTCTGTAGAGACACGGTGGTGTGGAGCCACGACACGGTGGCAAGTGTCGTGTGAGGCACGTGCGTGCAGGCGCTCTGGGGGCACCTAATTGCAGTCTCTGCAGGCACCGACCCCATTGAAGCGTCTACAGACATAGGTATCAACTCCTTGGATGCACAAAAGTGTGGTGGCAGAGGCATGGCTGCGAAATCTCAGTTGAAGAGACACGGTCGTGGAGTCTGTGGATCCACGTCCCGTGTGTCTCTAGGGGAACGTAAAAGCCACGGCTCGTGGCATGCCAGGCACGAGCGTTCAGGATCCGGAGGCACCGAAGTCTAGCCTCCACATGCACGTACGATTGTCAACCCTCTTAATGCACAAAATAACAGTGGCAGAGGCATGGATCCGAATACTAAGCTCCGGAGGCACGGGCGTGTATTCTCTGCAACCACAACGGTCACGGCAAGTGTCATGTGAGGCACATGTATTGAAACACCGTAGGCACGGTAATGATGCCTCTTAGGCACGAGTGTCAACCCAACAGTCACGGCTTATGTGACGTGAGGCACGTAGATGCAGGCGGGCACCGGAGGCACTATTGGGGAGCCACCACACGCACGGGCGTGGTGTTTCTCCAGGCCTGGCTCAGTATAAACCCTCTCTGGGTGCGGAAAAGTGTGCGCAGAAGGCGCCGAAGTCAGTAACCTTCTCTGGGTCGGCATACTCTGTTAAAGAGCCACGACACAGTGGCAAGTGTCATGTGAGGCACGTGCGTGCAGGCGCTGGGGGCACCTAATTGCAGTCTCTGCAGGCACCGACCCCATTGAAGCCTCTACAGACATAGGTATCAACTCCCTGGATGCACAAAAGTGTGGTTGCAGAGGCATGGCTGCGAAATCTCAATTGAAGAGACACGGCTGTGGAGTCTGTGGATCCACGTCCCATGTGTCTCCAGGGGAACGTAAAAGCCACGGCTCATGGCATGCCAGGCACGAGGGTGCAGGATCCGGAGGCACCGAAGTCTAGCCTCCACAGGCACGTACGATTGTCAACCCTCTTAATGCACAAAATAACGGTGGCAGAGGCATGGATCCGAATACTCAGCTCCGGAGGCACGGGCGTGTATTCTCTGCAACCACAACAGTCACGGCAAGTGTCATGTGAGGCACATGTATTGAAACACTGTAGGCATGGTAATGACGCCTCTTAGGCACGAGTGTCAACCCAACAGTCACGGCTTATGTGACGTGAGGCACGTAGATGCAGGCGGGCGCCGGAGGCACTGTTGGGGAGCCACCACACGCACGTGCGTGGTGTTTCCCCAGGCCTGGCTCAGTATAAACCCTCTCTGGGTGTAGGAAAGTGTGCGCAGAAGGCGCCAAAGTAAGGACTCTACAGGTACGTGTACCAACCTTCTTGGTACTCAGTTAGAAAATCACGATTGTGAAGTTTATAGGGAAAGTCTGAACTCAAGACGAAGATCAGCCGGCATGTCACGATACACATGGTTTTATTGGCGTACGAATCATGGACTTGCTTCGGTATTGGAAAGGTTCCTACCGACGAGTTCATTATCACTCGGAATATGGTGCTGTACTAACAAAGATTCAGTGTCGTGCCGGTAAAATACTCAGAATCTTTTCGCTAAAACATTCAATGTGCTTGAAGGCATGGACGTTTGCACAGTCACAACACTTTCATTTGCATAGTCACAACACTTTCTGGTCAAGGATTGTTATGGCGATCTTACAGATGGTACAAAATACTACAAGGGTTGTCTGTTCGTGTTTAGACAAAACGCACGTTTAAAAGGGCGCAACAACATGTAAACCTGCAACCTTGAACAACTTACTCCAGCTTTGTATTCAACAGTCGCAGCTGAATGGGTCCGTCAAATCCAGGTATTCAACATGCGTGAGTTTTAAATAAAAGAACCGGTGCTTGCATGCTCCTGACAATATAAGGCGAGCACGTTCAGAAGCCTTTTTGTGCCATAGAAGTTCCTTTTGATGCTTTTCATAAAATTCTTCCGTGAAGTCTTGGTCGAAACGGAAGTTAAGCCTCATGGTCTCAAGCTTGCTTGCACTCAGAACAAAGAATCTCAGAAATTCAATGTTTACCAAGCAGGGTTCATAGTCATCCAGCGTAACTGTCTTCAAACGAAATTCATCTCGTTTGACAAACGGTTGGTGCTTACGACGCCATGTATTTGTTCCTCCGCAACAGAGTCCTCCCTACATGTACATGAAGAATGAAAATACTTAAGATCTAAAAACAGAGATTCTGTCGAAAGAGCATCCAGTGTAAAGTATTTATTGGTTTTTTTGTACATACGGGTGTATGTAATACTAAAACATGTCTAGCCACGGGTGTATCAATTTACAGACGAATGCAAGACAAGATTTTTAAGACATACAGTAGAAGTAGTAAAGTATGCATGTTATGGGTTTTCGATGTGTTCGAGAATCATCACCTCGATAAACAAGTTCTCAAGGCTTCGAAAGCATTGCATGAGGGAAACGACCACGTCCACTTCAAAACACACCTTGACGAGCAAAGTCTTCACCATTTGAAGCACTGTTGATAGGCTGACTGCCGGCAAACCCTGTATGGTGCATGCATAACAATTTTAAAAATTGAACAAAAGGTTCTATTACATGAAATTTGTTTACTCGGACAAATGCAGCTGAAAACTAGGTACCTGGATAACTGTAGGGTTACGCGTGACCTTGGATTCAGAGAAAAAATCATGGAATTAGCCCAGAGTCTCCAGTTTAGGTGCAGACGTGACAGTTATCTGCAAGTTGCTGCTGATAATATCGTTAAGCAACCGCTGAAGTGACGGGGCATCCTCTATAACAAGTTCGCCATCTCCACATCGAATTCCAATGCTTACAAGGTTACGTGAGTTTATTCGTATGCAACGGCTTTCCATATTCCAAGTAAGCAGAAGGCACCGGAGTGCGGGGCAACTAGAATGGATTATGCTTTCAAGCGAGATGTCTGATATACCAACGTCCACAAGTGAAAGTCTCTTGAGCACTGGTAGTTTAAGAGCCTGAACGTAACTGTCTAGTATTTGGCAAAGAGCAAAGGTGGCGGTGTGTAGGGAGGATGCAAATCGAGAGAAGGACGCCGGTGCAAAAGGCGCGGATGATGGTTGTGTGAGTGGTCGTACGACACACTCTCTCACGAAATCTGGGAACGTGTAATAGAACTCGAGCACCTGGAGATTGTTCAGTTTGTATGATTCCAGCCAGGCGTCAACGGCGGAGTGTCTGGACTAGAGGTAGCACGCCGGTATGCAGAGACGGTGAACTGTGCCCCCATGGGCGGAGAGATGGCTTCTGGAAGGGTCGTATCGTTAGTGCCAGATTTGCGAGGGCACCGAGTTCCGAAGTGCCTTTCTTGGGCGAGCTCCCAGGTAGGAGGCGCCACGGAGATTTTCTCAATATGAACTGTTTCTAGAGGCTTAAAAAGACGAGCGACAGGGATCTCATGGCAGTCGATATTCAGAGGAGTGCTGGGCCATAAAGGATTCCATCGACGAGTGATGATGCGAGTACAGATGCTATCCCTGATGGGGAGACGAGAGATGATCTCACCTAGGATGACGTCCGGGAGATCGCTGATGCGGTCTGGACGAGTTGTTTTTCCCGTGCTCCTCAGATCCGGTGGTGGACCCTCACCGGTCCCCGCCGGTACCGCCAAACACCCAGCGGAATGCGTCGTCGGTGGCACGAGCCTTTCCCTCTTGGTACGAGAAGCATCGGACTCCATCTAGGAGCGACGGGTGTCGTGGATCTGGAAAGACGGGTTGGAGTCGACTTTTGCACGCTGTCTGAAGTGTCAACAACGCCTTATAGAAATGAACAGAGGGAGTAGTATTTTTTAAGTGATGTCGCTGCGAGAACAGTGCCATCGGACAGTGGCAACAAGTCGGACTCCATGCCTCCAATTGATTCACGCACATGCCTCTGCGAGCAGCGTGTCACTACAAACATATTGAACACGCACGCACGATCCCAGCTCTTCTTTTTGACATGGGACGCACGACCTCTTCCTAATATGGCACCGTGCCTCCGCTTGCTCGACCAACGTGCCTATCTGAGGACACGACTCAGCTGAAATAATGACAACTGGGAGGGACGGCCGTACCCTCTTATACTACATGACCGTGCCTTCACTAACTTCACGGCTGTGCCTCTCTTACTGCACAAAGTCAGCTAAGTTAACCAAAGCACAGAGGCATGACCATGAGTCTTCTTAACACAGGACTGAGCCTGCACTAGGTTCAAGTGCCTCTCTGAGCAAACATGTTGAACCAAGAGACACACCCACAACAACAACAACATCAACCAGAACAACAATAACAGCGACAACAACCACGTTTAGGACCGCATCTGCTTTCAGTACCATTGTCTGAATAAGAATTTAAACCGATAAGTTCTATTAGGTATGTACTACGACGATTTCAACTGCACTCATAGTTTGAAATAACACACATACGATACTTAACTTAATACCATAGTAGTTCAAATTTATGCGGTCTAAAGACCGGTGATCACAAGTGAGAGTGAGTCCTGCCCGCGCACAGTGTGCCACTCGGTAGTGACCAGTACAACGCAATCAACTGTCAGCCTGGCTGCATTTGCAAAAGGAGAAATCCCGGTGATCGCCATCCTTCCATCTTTGTGTATACAGTAGGTGCTAGGCAAATCAATGCTGCTGAAAATTTGAACAAGCCTGATGCTGCCCTTGAGAGGCAAATATCCAAGCTTCATCCTAAGATCATTTGTAACAATAGCTGGGATTTTCTGTACAATAACAAATTATTCTGGCATTAGATTACGAAGACACACATGTTGACTGTGGTTTAGAGAAATAAACAACAACGTACCAAATGGTCTGTGTGAACGTTGGTGAAACATAGACGGTGCACAAAGGTAATGGCAGGGATGTGTTTAGCATTTAGGACTAGTTTAATCATGCAGGCCATGTCGATATAGGAAAGTTTTATGCCCCGGGTGTAGACTGTCTCGTCTATGTAGCTCCTTTCCAATAAACTGAGGCCTTCGAGGGCTAAGTAAATACAACCATGTATTAGCCACCGTGTGTGAAACACTGAATAAAGCAGTTAAAACTAAAATAAACGAATATTGGTTTTTAAAAGGGAAATTACAGTTATAAACTACATTGTGAGTACAAATAAAGTTTTAATACATTATATCACAGAGATTAAGCACATAGATATCAATGGCATGCCACACTAAAAATATAATAGATAAATGTTAAACCAGAACAAATATTGATAAGCGATCAGAACGTACCAACGGAAGGTTTGGGAAACGCTTTGTGACCTCCTCGAGATTCACTCAACATCAAGTCAATCGGATAGAAGAAATCTTCTGCTTGCAAATCCAATTTTATAATATCACCATAAAACAGATCATAGTCACGTATCATCTTTTCCCATCCAGGTACATGAAACTTAGACCTGTGGTCGCAATCTGTAAACTTAATCTTGTAAGACAATTTCTCAGTAGTGCCGAACACAAGGTCAAAATCTTCGTCTTCAAAACCATCCTCGAAAGCTTCATCTTTCCATAAAGAGATCAAAGAAAGGACCTGGTTCCGGTAATAGCATGGGACATACTGCATAAAAGTAAAATCAAGACAAAGGTAAATAAATGTTTACTGATTTTCAGAAAAATTGCATGAAATTGTTTTTTTCCTTAAAATTTCCTGGCTTTCAGGCACGGGCACAGCCACCATCTATGACATTTAATTAAACCTATACAAAACAATTGAACTTCTAATTACATTACATCAAGGCCTATAAAATAAAAACAAGCATGCGCAGTATAGTTCGCTCCGAACGAATACGTGTGGTTGCTGACTGCGGAATAAAGATAACTTACCAGGCATGACTCATAAGAACGAGGCAAAGACACAATCAAGAAAGATTGGGCAACATCAGATTCAACACCGGGACAGTTGAGGTTCCTCCAAACATTACACGCCATCTTTGTCTGCGAGATGTAACAATATGTAAGACTCAGGTTCATTAATTATTAAAAAAATGTTTCAACACTCCACTAATGGCACAAAGAATTAAAGGACTGTATATCACTAATACACGCTTGTTTCAACGAGTAAGATAGACGGGAACGAATGCTGCTACGGTGATATCCCTCGATCTTAGTGTCTCTGCAAAAAAATGAAAAAACACGCACAGAGCTCCTCAAATCTACAAGCTTGCAGCGAACTAACTGAAAAAAAAATCAACTGTTGCACCCCAAGATTATTCCCCTATAGAACCTCTTAAAAGATGTAAGATATTAACACAAAAACTAATATTAAAAGGGTAACATAAAACAAGAATCCATCTAAAAAAACACAGCGCGGAAGGCGTAAGTATTAAGCAGAAGGGAGAAAACTTACTGTATTTCAAAGCAAGTGGGCGAATCGTAGATCCATCTATGTGGACTATAGAGTGAGGAAGACGAACCAAGAAAGACGAAAGGAACCAGAGAAGAAGAGGAGCGGAAGAGCAAGTGACTCGGGAGAGAAGAAGAACAAAACGATGTATTTATGGAGTAATTATGGAGAGGGAAGTAATTTTTTGTACTCGCTTGCCAAAGCTGAAACTAGTACTGACCTGTACGTGTGTTTTGTGCAGTCACGGTTGTGTACTCTCTGGATGCACAGAAGTGTGCCGGCAGAGGCATGGGTCTGACTACCCGGTTAGAGAACCACGTTTGTGAAGTGACGTGGGTGTGGCACGATGGGCCCCGTAGGAGTCACTGCAAGTGTCACGCGAGGCACGTGGATGTAGGCACTTGAGGCACGGTATTGAAGGCACAGGAGGCATGGATGTAGGTACTGGAGGCACTGAAGTACTGAACCTAAGAGGAGACCTTTTGTGAGTGCGGAATGTTTCGAGATTTACTGTGGAAGAGAGGAAGCAAGAGAGTCGTGGAGGTGGGAGAGTTGGAAATGATGGAACCGTCTGTTATCTTCGACTGTCTGATTTTAGCATCAAGATTCGTTCCGCATGGCTTTGTTTTTTTGTTCGACGTAGCGTCTTAATAC
>NC_041387.1:15536198-15576580 GCF_002162155.2 Triticum dicoccoides
TTATTTGGTCGAGCCGGACCATGTCGAAGTCCTCTGGCTCTCTCACTGTATCTCTTCCCCCTCTCTCTCTCTATCACTCTCACTCTCTCTCTACTTCTCTATCTCTCTCTCTCCTCTCAAATTCGACGCCGCGCACGGCTTCGCATCTGCTCCCATCCTCCGGGCCATGTCGACACAAAAGGTCAGACAAGAGGGGAGGAAGGAAGGCTTGAACTTCCTTGAGCTGGATTTTGATTTCTATGTAGGTGATTTCATTCTACATGCGGAGCGTTAAATTCTGATTTGTTTTCCAAACAAAAGATTTGAGCTATAAACATTCATGTGTCCTTGTAGGAGAACCCTGATACAACCAGGACCATGATTTCTGTGGCAAAGAGCTCGACCGTCCTCTCTACTGCGTTCTCCACGATACCAAGCCTCTCAGGTGTGTGGCTTTTGAAGGAAGTGACACGGGGAGGAGGTTCTACGGCTGTGCTGTGAAAGTTAGTCACTTTCGAAATCCGAGCTACTTTCTTATTGAATCAAACTGTTTGGATATAGGACTTATAGTCTTCCAAAGAAGACTTATTTCTTCTTGTGTTTTCCGGTTGATTGTAGAAAACATTGTGTAGTCCTTTTACTTTACATAAAAGGCTAAAGGTCACTACTTATTTAACATCACTGAAAACAAAAGAAGTGATCTAGACACTCTCATGTTTGTTTACAAATGGGACTTCTGTTTAATGGTCAGTATATTCTTAAAAAAATTCTCTAAATAACTTGACTACAGAGGTAGCTCCAGATTAATTCAAGCTGGCTTAAAAGAAACTAAGTATAATTATGAAATAACTCCGCGGACAGGGTGGGTGAAGTACCATAATTAGTGTTGTGGGTACCTAACCATTGACGCACCACGTTGCACAAACACGGTTCATAGTTAGTTGAATGAGGTTATGAAGCAAGTATATGTGAACTTTGATATATTCCAGAGCTCGTGCAGCACTGTATTAATAGTCTCTGTTTATTTTGTTCCTTTTTGTTCGCACAGAGGCGTGAAATGTGGAGTCGTCGAATGGGTTGACCGCCCATGGCCAGTCATTATGCAGAGGTGCCTACTCAAGCTCTGGAGGAACTTGCAAGCAAAGTATGAAGGGATAAGCAGGCTTAAAATGGATATTGAACAACTGAACCTTAAGCTAGAGAACCTTGTTACAGCTGTGGAAGGAAGTAATGTAACTACCATGAAGATTAACAGGCAAAAGAAGCAGATGGGTACCGTTGATAAAGACATCAAGCGCATTCAGAGGTCTCTCACAAGTGCCATTCATAATCTTAAGGACGACAAGGGTGATATTAAGCTGGACATGGATTTTCTGAAGGAGGAGCTGCATAAGCTGAAAGAGAACAGAAGCAAGATGCAAAGCGCCATCTGTGATCTTTTGGGGCAAGGTTTGCGAACACTGATGACCTCCTGATGATCAAGGCAATCCTCGAAGAATGATCATTAACAGTTGCCTTCTTTCGAAATGTTGCAAGGGATACTCGTTTAGTATAAGTTTATGCTTGGACATAATTACTTGACTAAAGGCATGTATCTCATTTTTTGCAATCTCTCAGAGGGTGTGTGATGGTCTACGCACATCAAATATTTATCTCCTGAATATTTTATATTTCAAAGAAACGTGCTGCTAGCGAGGCGCATCCAACAATATTTCATCTTGCATCGTTCAATGAGGCATGGGTTACTGTAATTTAGCAAGGCACATGTGTCGCTTTGGCAGGCATACGGAACCATGCCTCTGATAACCTGGCACTGACTTGTCAAAGACATAGTCCTATGTGAGACAGAAGCACCGCACTAGCGCTGACACACATAAAATCTACAATCTACAGAGTCCTGCTTACTCCTGATGCAGACGCACATCTGTGCCTCCGTGGCTCGATAGTTTGTACTCAGACATAAACTCGTTCACGGACATGCGTTTATGCGAAAGGCACGTACAGCCTGAGCTTGCTGGGAGCACGATTTGAGATTAAGTAGAGCCACGGCCATGTGCACGTACAGTCTACCACCAAAGGAGGCAGTGTCGTCCGGTCACTGCAGACGCACTGGCTCTCATGCACTAGACGCACGTTCCTTGCAGAATAGGCAAGGCAGTGCCTCTTCTCTTCCAAATGTTTTTGTTCCCTGGTCGACTACCACACACGAATGTTTTTGTAGCATTGCGATAGTGACATAAACTATCAAATTTTTAGAACAGCGGGTGCATACCACAAGAGCATTGTTATAAAAAGCTTACAAAATGGGGCTTCAAGGCTAATGGATTGTTTGGTCATGTTTAGACATAACACGGTCTCAGATTGGCGCAACAACATCTAACTGTACTAGCTTGAGGAAGTAACTTCAGCCCTGTGTCCCGCAGGCACAAGTAAATGGATCTGACAAATCCAGGCATTCAACACGCCTGTGTTTCAAATCCAAGCACAGATGATTGCAGCATCCTGCTAACTTGAGATGGGCGTGTTTGGAAGCTTTGTTCTCCCACAGGAACAACTTATGTTGTTGTTCGTAAAATTCCTGCATGAAGTCCGAGGGAAAGCGAAACTTAATCCTCATGGTCTCTAGCTCCATTGCATTCAGAATAAACAACCTCACAAACTCAGTGTTCTTCCCACTCTTTTCATAATCCTCCAGCGTTACTGTCTTTAAATGAATGATGTGTTATTTGAGAAACTCGCGGTGCTTGCGACGCCAAATATTTCTTGCACCATCAGGAACGTTTCCTCCCTGAAAACGCATAAAGGTTGAAAGATACTCAAGGTCTATTGAAGGACAAAATGAATGATAAATTCCATGACCCCTGTACCAATCAGTTCGTCGAACACTTCCATAGATACGGATGTATGTATAATAAAAAAAAACATGCCTAGGCATAGTGTGTATCCATTACAAACAAAATGTAAGACAAGCTTTTTGAGATGCAAGGAGTGCTGCACTATGCACGGTATTAGCTTTTCATTGGGCGTGAGAATCATCACCTGAACAAACAAGTTCTCTAGATTTGGAGGCACTTAAGCAAGTGAACGACCAGGTCCACTTTATAAGTCATGGCCAAAAACAAGGTTTTGACAGATTGCCGCATTGTAGATAGGCTGACCGTCGCCAGACCCTTCACATAACATAGAAAATAAAACATAAAATTATTACAACAAAAGGTTGCATGACATGAAACTACTTTCTCAAGGAAATGAAGCTGCAATTGTTGTGAAATGTTAGTACCATAAGACCTGTGGAGCCAAGCGAGATACTGAATTTGCCCAATGTCTTCAGTTTAGGTGCAGAGACGATGAATACCTGCATGTTATTGCTCTGGAGATCATGGATCAACCTTTGAAGAGAGGGGCATCCTCGATGATGAATTCTCCTTTCTCACCAAGGATGCCGATGCTTACAAGGTTAGGCGAATTTATAGTGATCCAATGCCTTTATCCATTGCAAACAAGCAGCAGGCACTCGAGTGCAGGGCAACTAGAGTTGATCATGCTTTGCAATGTGAAGTCTGAAATATAAACCTCAACAAGCAAAAGCCTCTTGACTAGTGGTAGTTGAAGTACCTCTACATAATGGTCTGGTATCTGGCAACAAGTGAAGCTGACAGTGCGCAGAGAACAGGAAAACCGAAAGACGGACTTCGGTAGTGAGGGCGTAGATGAAGAGCATGTGTGTGATAGTTTGACAGTTTTTTTCACGAATCATGGAAACAGGTAGTAAAACTCAAGCACCTGGAGATTGATCAACCTGGGGGACTCAAGCCAGGCGTGGACAGTAGAGGGTCTGCATTGGAGGTAGCACGCCGGTATACAAAGGCGGACAACTGCGCCCACATGGCTTGAGAAGATGGACTCTAGAAGGGACGAACCATCATCAGGAACTGTTTTTCCCTGATGCCAAGTTCCGATGTATCGTATGCGAGCAAGCTCCTCGCTGTAGGCAGAGGCCCTACTGATGATCTCGATATGAACTGTTTCTAGAGGGTTAAAAAAACGTGCGACAGGGATCTCACGGCAGTCCAGATTCAGAGGAACGGTGGGCCAAACAGGGCGCCAACGACGTGCGAGGATTTGAGTACGAACGCCTTCCTTAGTGGATAGACGGGAGATGATCTCACCGAGGACACCGTCCGCGAGGTCGCTGATGCGGTCCGGACCAGACTGCGCTTCTTGATCCTCGGATCCAGTAGGCGCACCCTCGCCGCTTCAAGCCGCTACCTCCAAACCACCGGAAGAGGCCGTCGCCAATGGCGCGAGCCTCGCCCTCTTGGTGTTCGGGCCACCGGAGTGAACCTCCATCTCCGCCTCCATTGCTGGGATTGCGTGGCCTACGAGCGCCGCTATTTGTGGCGTGGATCTGGAAAGACGGCTAAGCGTAACTGGGGCCGGGAAGGAAGGGGAGAGAAGTGGAGGAATCTGTTCAAGATCAACAAAAACAAATGATCGAACTCCTCTCTTTGCATTAGATGAAGTGCTATAGATAGCACTGGAACAGGTGTTTTCAGGGGGCGTCGGTTAGGACGGAACCGAGGCGACTGCAGAAAGCAACCGCCCCAAGATACCACTATTAATATTGATATTATTTCCCCCGCAAAATAATACATATAGAAATAATTTCTTTCCTGTTTGAGGAAGGAAACGAGGCACAGCCTTTTAGAATAGGGGAGCACTGCCCTGTATGCCATAGAGGCATGTTCACCGATCGGAGTAGCAAGAGCAGGTTCTACATACACCATGCTTCTCTGTAGTGCAACTTTACTGTCATTAAGTGCTGCAGAGTGACAGCCGACTGTCTGTGTTACAATTGTTTTTGTTGTAAGATTTTACCTCCAATGCACAAGGGCGACTTTCGATGTTTAGTAGCCTCACGGTCCTTTACGCATGAAGGCGACTTTCTGTGTGTTAGTGTTTCAGGTCACAGGCACGGTTGACTAGCCCGTGAAGCGTTCAAAGCGCCCAAGGAAAAGCCGCCTCATCCTTGATTCAATGTTTCGGGTTACAGGCACGGGCATGCAGCGCTCAAAGGCATGGTCGGTGGTATTGCATAGAGTCATGCTAGCCTGTGACTCTATCAGACAGAGATGCACGGGCGTTTAGCCCATGGGGGTGAACCTTTGTCTTACGCACAGCCACGGACGTTTACTCTGCGAGGCACGAGGCACGGATTGGCCTATACGAGAGACACTGTTTTTTAAAGCATGTTTCCTTGTATTCAAAAGCACACATGTCAAGTCCATACAGACACAGTTCAGTACCGAGTTGTGTCACGCTTCTTTCTTGATAAAGGCGTTGATATTCGAGGCTATCACTGTTTCAGTGTCAAGGGTCACAAGCAAGCACGGGCATACAACCCTCAAAGGCATGGCGTGCTATTACATAGAGTCACACACAAAGGTTTACTGATTGTATTCCGAATGAGTCGGTGGGCTCGGTCAAAAGGAGAGGCATGGACGTCAAGCCGACAGAGGCATAGTTTGTTCTTACTCGAAGTCATGTTTGTGCATTTATTACGAAAACCTAATAGAATCGGGTGACTGTCCTTGTTACAATTGTTTTCGTTGTAAGAGTTTACCTCAAATGCATGAAGGCGACTTTATATGTTTAGTAGCGTCACGGTCCTATAAGCATGAAGAGGACTTCCTGTGTGTCAGTGTTTCAGGTCACAGGCACGGTTGTCAAGCCCACAAATGCACGAAGGCGACTTTATATGTTTAGCAGCGTCACTGCCCTTTACGCATGAAGACGACTTTCTGTGTGTCAGTGTTTCAGGTCACACGCACGGTTGTCAAGCCCACAAACGCATGACCTGTAATTATCCAGAGTCACCTTCATGTCTCTTTGTGTTCCAAATGCATCCGTTGACTATATTACAGGATAGGCATGGTCGGGACACCGTGGGAGGCATGCTTGTGTTTAATGCGGAGCCACGTTCGTGCGTTGATTGCGGAAACCCAACGTTTCGACGGGCGTTTCCATCTACTCGGGTGTGAACGCCACGTGGCGCCGCCACGGAAAACCCAAGGGTCCGGCGGACGTCTCCTCCGGTGACGCCGGTCTAGCTCGTCGCCTGAGGCCAGGCTCCGGCTATTTAAGGCGGACGAACAGAGTCTCAAAACCCTAGCCACACACTCTTCCCCCTCTGCCCGTCGCCAGGCCATCCATTCCTCTTCCTGATCTCTATCCTGACCCTCTCCGCCATGGCTGGTCAGGAGGAGACTACTGCAGAACCCAGTTCCAGACACTGCAGGAGATCCAGGCTGGCGAGGGCTCCTCATCTGTGAGTTCACTCTGCTTCCGCTTCATTCATTTTTTCCTTTCTTTTGGCTACTTGATTTAGTAGTGAAATGTGAATGAGCCAGACGGAGTCTAGAAACCCTAGCCACATTCCCTTCGTCCTTTTGTCCGCCTCCAGGCCATCCAGTCATCTTGCTGTTCTCTATCCTAAGACTCTGTAAGTTCGCTCTGCTCCAGGCCACTGCTGTGCAGAAGGAGACTACTCCAGAGCGCCCTGTCCAGTCGCAGCAGGAGATCTCAGCTAGCGAGGGTTCCTCATCTGTAAGTTCGCTCTGCTTCGGCTTCATTCATTTTTCTTTCTGTCGGCTACTTGATTCAGTTGTGAAACATGGATCATTGTGGTGAGGTTCATCCTAATGTTGATGAGGGTGTATCAACCTGACACCTTCTCCTTTGACCAGCTGATAAACCTGTTCAATACTGTGGACGACTTCATGAAGACATTCGCAAAGTTGGACGAGGAGAACAGATCCATGATTGCACGTCTTATGAATGAGAAGGCGCGGCTCAAACTTGAGCGCGATGAGCTGAAGCTGGAATCATACGTTATGAAGAAACAGATCGAGGAACTTCGCGCCGTGCAACCAAAAAAGAAGTCTCGCCGGACTAAGTAGACAGCAGCGAACCTGATCCTCGTATCTGAAGCTATTAAGCAGTGCCCTAAATGTTTCTTATTTTGTCTTGCGTTACCTCGTGTCGTCAGTAACTTTGATAACAAATGTGTTTTGCTTTCCTAGGTCACGTTCATTCCAAGCAGCGACCCTGATCCTCGTATCTGAGGCTATTAAGCAGTGCCCTAAATGTTTCTTATTTTGTCTTGTGTTACCTCGTGTCGTCAGTAACTTTGATAACAAATGTGTTTTGCTTTCCTGGGTCACGTTCATTCCAAGTTTATGGGTACAGATGAACATTAACGTAATGGCCAGTTATAGAGACGCTGTTTTTAAAAGCACGAACCAGAGTCATGTCTTGTGCACACATGAAGGTGTGGACATTCCTGCCTTTCATTGTTTCAATGTTTCGGGTCACAGGCACGGGCATAAAGAGCTCAAAGGCATGGTCTGTGGTATTACATAGAGTCATGCTCACCTGTGACTCTATCAGACGGAGACCCACGGGCATTTAGACCACAGAGATGAACCTTTGTCTTACGCACAGCCACAGGCGTTTACTTTGTGAGACACAGAATGGCCTATGTGAGGGACGTTGTTCTTAAAATCTTATTTCCTTGTATTTAAAAGCACGGACGTGAACTCCCTACAGACACGGTTCCATATTGAGCTGCGTCATGCTTCTTTCTTGATGTTATGTATATTTTTCGATAAAGGCGTGGACATCGTGGCTGTCTGTGTTTCACTGTTAAGAGTCACAGGCACAGGCATAAAATGCTCAAAGGCGTGGTCGGTGATACTACATGGAGTCATGCTCACGGATCGAGAGGGAGCACGGTCGCCTCTTCCTTCTGCTCCGACGACAAGCACACAACGAGAAGGCGGCGTCACCGGCAGAGCCACTCTGGACCTCTTGGTACTACGAGCAGCGCTTTCCATCTCCACCTCCATTACTGCCGTGGTGCCGCCTACGACCATTGTTCGGTGAGGTGGATCTGGAAGAGGCACGACAAGAAGCCAATGGAGCCATACTTTAATATTAGGCAGAATCACGTTCATGCGTTTATTGCGCAAACCGTACATTTCATTAGCTGCACGGGCTTGAAGTCTCTGCAGCCATGGTTATGTGCGTTTGTGACTCTCTGTGTTTCAGTCATTAGGTTCGCAGGCACAGGTGTCAAATCCACAAATGCATCGTTTGGTATTATATAGAGTCATGTTCGGTTGTGTTTGTGTTCTGACTGATTCAGTCGACTCATTCAGACGGAGAGGCACGGATGAGAAGCCCATGGAGGCATACTTTAGTATTAGGCAGGGTCAAAATCATGCGTTTATTACGCATGGTCGATTGTATTACATAGAGTCATGCTAGCCTGTGAGACTCGACCAGGCGGAGATGCACGAACGTTTACTCTGTGAGGAACGGAATTGCCTATACGAGAGATACTGTTTTTTAAAGCGTGTTTCCTTGTATTTAAAAGCACGGACGTGAAGAACATACAGACACGGTTCAGTACAGAGTTGCGTCAAGCTTATTTCTTGATAAAGGCGTCGACCTTGGAGGCTATCTCTGTTTCAGTGTCAAGGGTCACAAGCAAGCACGGGCATACAACCCTCAAAGGCATGGCGTGCTATTATATATAGTTACACTCAAAGGTTTTCTGATTGTATTCCGAATGAGTCGGTGGACTCGGTCACAAGCAGAGGCACGGGCGTCCAGTCCACGGAGGCATGGTTTTTTCATACCCAGAGTCACGTTAGTGCCGCCGCTATTCGGGTGTGAACGCCATGTGCCGCCGCTACGGAGACCCAAGGGTCCGACGGACGTCTCCTCCGCTGACACCGGTCTGGCTCGTCGCCCGAGGCCAGGCTCCGGCTATTTAAGGCGGACCGAGGGGGTCTCGAAACCCTAGCCACACCCTCTTTCTTGGACTGTCCAGATCCACACCACAAATAGCGGCGCTCGCAGGCCGCGCGATCCCAGCAATGGGGACGGAGATGGAGGTTCACTCCGGTGGCCCGAGCACCAAGAGGGCGAGGCTCGCGCCATCGACGACGCCTTCTTATGATGGTTTGGCGGTAGCGGCTGGAAGTGGCGAGGGTGCGCCTACTGGATCCGAGAATCAAGAAGAGCAGTCTTGTCCGGACCGCATCAGCGACCTCCCGGGCAGTGTCCTCGGTGAGATCATCTCCCGTCTGTCCACTAAGGAAGGCGTTCATACTCAAATCCTCGGACGTCGTTGGCGCCCTCTGTGGCGCGCCGCTCCTCTGAATCTGGACTGGCGTGAGATCCCTGTCCCACGTCTTTTTAACCCTCTAGATCAAGTACATTTCGAGTTGGTCACCGTGTTCTCCACCAGACCAGAGGAACTCGTCCGCGTAACATACACTGGAACGTTTTTTAGAGGAGAACATGTCGGTGAAGATAATTCATACCTTCCAGAGACCATCCTCTCCAGCCGTCAGAGCGCAGTTCACCGCCTCTGCATTCCGGCGTCCTACCTCCACTACAGGCACTCCACAGTCGATGCCTGGCTTCGATCCCCAAGACTGGACAATCTCCAGGTGCTCGAGTTTTACTACCTGTTCCCACCATGCTTGAGAGAACAACACATAGGGCCATTCTCATGCCCTTCGCTCATGCCATCACCACCAGCATTTAACCCTAAGATTTCCTCCTCTCTCCAAACCATCGCCTTTGCTCTTTGCAAGTTACCAGACAATTATGTATGGGCGCTTAAACTACCACTGCTCAGGAGACTCTCACTAGTAGATGTTGATGTATCAGAAGTCTCATTACAAAGCATCATCAGCTCTACTTCTCCTACACTTGAGTCTCTGCTGCTTGTTTGGCATGTCAGGCACCATTGCATCAGAATAAACTCGCCTACCCTTATGAGCATCGGCATTTCTGGTATCTTTGGGAAAATTGTTATACAAGATGCCTCGTCACTTCAACGGTTGCTCTGTGATGGTGATTGCAAGAAGTTGCAGATAGTTATCACCTCTGCACCTAAACTGTAGGTCATGGGCAAATTATCTAATATTTTCTCTGAATCCGGCATCACAAATGACCGTATAATTATTCAGGTACTGACTTTCAACAATACTTTCACATCCATTCATTGGTACAAACAAGTTCCATGCAATTCAACCTTTTCTCTACTAATATTATATTTTATTCCACTTGAAGTGTTTGCCGACGGTCAGCACATCCACAGCGGTTCATTCTGTCAAGACGTTGTCTATCAGCATGGATTATGACCTGCACGCAGTCTTTTCCTTGGTGCAACACTTCCGAAGCTTGGAGAACTTGTATATCAAGGTGCTGCTTCTCATACAAATTGTAAACACATACCATGCATGGTGTAGAACTCCAATCAACAACAAGAACAACAACAACAAAAAACGTCTGTTTATTCAGGAAAGCTCTATATAGTAATGGACAAGTATCAGGACAAAACTAAATAAAAGCTTTTATCACAACAAAGGTTATAGAATTATTCCTTCACTTGCTCTCCCAGCAGAACCACTCTTTATGGTGCTTAACAATTAAATCTTCATGTTTATTCAGGAAATACCCTCTAATGATGAAACACTTGCGTACGACTGTTCTTGCAAGCACCATGATGACGTTCGTTGAAGTCACTGACGCTGGAGAGATATGTTCAATGCGAGACAAGCATTTGATTTGCGACATTCTTTATTCTCAATGCAGTACAGCTGCAGAATATGAGGATAAAGTTTCTTCGTCAGGAAGACTTCACGGAAGAATTCTACAAACAGCAACAAGACGTGCTTTAGTGGGACAAAAAGGCTTCTAAACATGCTTGCCTTACGTTGTCGCCAAGTTGCAAACACGGGAACTTGGATCTAATGCACGCATGCATTGAGCACCTGGATTTAAAGGATCCATTCACTTGTAAGTGCTGAAAACAGTCTTGGAGTGACATGTTGCCGCCACTTTCCGGTTTGGAATTTACGTAGGTGTGGTGAAACAATGCCCGTACCTTTTTGCTCAATATGTAACCTTGCCAACAGTGAACACGTCATTTCGGTCTATGGATAAATGTTCTTTTGCTCATGCCGTACATTTCATTAGTTGAACGGGCTTCAAGTCTCTTGCAGCCACGGCTATGTACGTTTGTGTCTGTCTGTGTTTCAGTGATAAGGGTCACGGGCACGGGCGTCAAATCAGCAAAGGCATCGTGTGGTAGTATATAGAGTCATGTTCGCTTGTGTCTGTTTCCCGAATGACTCCGTCGACTCTCTGCAGACACGGCTATGTACTTTTGTGACTTTCTGTGTTTCACTGATAAGGGTCACGGGCACGGGCGTCAAGTCCACAAAGGCATTGTGTGGTATTATATAGAGTCATGTTCGCTTGTGCTTGTGTTTGTGTTCCGAATGATTCAGTGAACCATGGTCTGTCAGCAAACACACAGACGATCATGCCTGTCACATGAGCACGACCATGCCAAGCACACGGTTTGCCACATACCATGCAACAGTCGTGAAGTGATACGACGCGCATTTTTCTACATGCCGCACAGGATTCTTACACAGCAAACGCCGTGAACCTACTGCCAGGTACTATATCCATTTCTGAAAGAGAAACGCAAACACGTTAGCCTGAGTTTCAGTGTTTCAGTCATTAGGATCACAGCCACGGCCGTCAAATCCACAATGGCATCGTGTGGTATTATATAGAGTCATGTTCTCCTGTGTCTGTTTCCCGGATGATTTCGTCGACTCGTTTAGACGTAGAGGCACGGACGACAAGCCCATGGGGGCATACTTCAGTATTAGACAGAGTCACATTCGAGGGTTTACTGCAGAAACATAACAAAATTGGATTCAGATGTGAAGCCTCACTGTTTACTTTGTGAGGCAATGAATGACCGATCCGAGAGACACTATCCTTAAAAGCAAACCACGGTTCTGTACCAAAGAGCCACTGTCAAACGAATGGAAGTCAAGCAACGAGGGCCACAGTTTTAGTAGTAGAAAAAGCACTTTATCAGCTGGCGTTGATTCTTTGCTACACGCACAGTAGGGTGGGTTTGGAAGGGATGTTATTCAAGCACACAACGAACATCACTATGTCACGGCAAGGTCAAAAGCATGGTTGTGAGTCTGCGGTGTCACGGCTAGAATCCTTGAGACGCATTTGGGTGTGGCATGTTAAGTAGAAACTCTCGGTTGTGCGGTCACCAGAGGCACTATGTAACGCCCCGCGAAACAGGTTTGGTTGACCGCTGGGGCGGCTATCTATGCTTTGAGCTCTTTTCATCTCTGTTGTGTCGCAGCAGAGACGCATGGTTGTATTCTTACACCATCCAGCTTCATAAAGAAATAGCTGCAAAAATTTACCTGCAAACCTATCGCCCTTATAATATTTTCTCAGCTGAGTAATAAAAGTACCTAAACAAGCAAAATCTCTTCTGCTTAAATTTGTTTTGTTTCTACAACTTCACCAAATAAACTTACAAGTCGTTTTTTATAACCACCGAACAAGGAGCAGAAACAGTGCGGCGGCTCAAATGCAGCTCCATGGGTGCAAGCCTCAACTGCAGCTCCTCAGTGTGTATGGCAAGTACATACGAGAACGTGACCCAGGCACTCTCGTACATACAACACAGGTACTGTTACACGTACAGCGAGCATTTCTCCACTGAAAAATTAAAACTACTTTATATATTTTAACCTTCGTGCCACAGAATTCCATAGTCCTTCGGCCCGTACAAAGCCGCAAAACCACAAACTTCCTTCATGGCTGCACGCAACACAAAAACAGACAAGCCTACAAACAGTGCAAAGACTACAACGGTTCTCCGATAAAGTTTACATAAAACCCAAGCTCCTCTTTTCAGACAAGCCTACACAGGATGCAAAGAGAACGCAACAACAAATAACTCCATACACCTGGACAAGTAAAACAAGGCCTGATTTCAGCATCCACACCTGAACGGAACCGTCAAATCCAGGTATTCAATACTCCTCGTTCTTAAATGCGGATGCGCATGGCTGCAACTTGATGATAATCTAAGACGTGCACGTTTAGAAGCCCTTCTATGCCACTCCAGAGCCTTTTGTTGCTTTTCGTAAAATACTCCCGTGAACTATGCGGGAGGGGAGGAAAACTTAATGGTCATGGTCTCCAGATCCTTTGCACTAAGAACAAAGAATATCGCAAAATCAGCGTAACTCCCGCAGCGACCATAATCCTCCAGTGATACTGTCTTTAGACAAATGTCGTGATGTTTGAGAAACTGCAGGTACTTACGACGCCATTTGTTTTTTTCACCATGAGAAATCGAAAATCCCTAAAATATAAATGATAGGTTGAAAATACTTAGCGTCTATAAAAAGAGTTACAGACCATGAAAAAACCAAATGAAACAATTAGTTCTACCACCTCCATAACAAGAAGTTAGACATAGACTTGTCTATGTATGGATATATCCAACAATAAATCATGTGTAGATACGGGTGCATCAATTTCAGTCAAAATTAAGAAAAGCATTTTGAAAAAGAACGAGTACTGCAGTATGCACATTTCTGAATATCATCACCTCAACAAACAAGTTCTCCAGTTTTGGAAAGCACTGCAGCAATTCAACGATAATGTCCACCTTATAATCCATGTAAATAAGCAAGGTCTTGACACACTGACACATTCTTGTTAGACTGACTGCCTTCAAACCCTTGATGAAAAGTAACAGAAGGTGGATCACAAAACAAAGTAGAATAAAGGTTGGATGAAATAAAACTTGTTTCCTCACAAACAAAGTGAAGCTGGAAGTATCGTGAAAACTCAATACCTCAATACACGTGGGATGACATGGATACGGTTCAGACGTAGAGACACCGGTTAACTCCAAGTCCTGACTCTGCATAAAGAATAGAACATAGACCATCAAATTAACAGAACAAACGCCGGAACAAGTGCAACTCTATTCAAGTATGAAGGAAAGGCAGTACCTCATGACGCATCGAGGGGGGGCACGAACACATATTCACCCAACGTCTCCAGTTTTGGTGCAGAGACAACAGTTATCGAGCAGTCATCGACCAGACAATCAACAATCAACCATCGAACCGAAGGGGCATCCTCAATAATGAGTTCTCCGAATGGACAACGAATGCCAATGCTTACAAGGTTAGACGAGTTTATTGTGACGCGACGACCTCCTCTATTGCAAACAAACAGGAGAACCTCAAGTCCAGGGCAACTAGAGTGGATTATACTTTGCAGCAAGGCGTCTGATATATCAACTTCCACAAGCGAGAGTCTTTTCACTAGTGGTAGCTTAAGCGTCCCAACGTAAATGTCCGGTATTTGGCAAAGAGCAAGGGCAAGAGTGTGGAGAGAGGAAGAAAACCGAAACACGGACTCCGGTGCCAAGGGCGTAGATGAAGTGCATAGATCCAGTAATGTTACCTCTTGCCTCAGAAACCTTGGGAAGAGGTAGTAGAACTCAAGAATCTGGATATTGTTCAGCTCTGCGGATCGGAGCCAGGCATCAACGGTGAAAGGTCTGCACTGCAGGTAGCACGCTGGGATACAGAGGCGCCTAACAGAGCCAGCATGGCCAGACAGAATGGATTCCGGAAGACTTACAGCATTAGAGACAGTATTTCGACCGGAATAGCATTTGCGAACGCACTCCTTGGCCAAGGCGGACACATGAGATATGGTCTCAATTTGAACTTTTCCTCCATCGTTAAAAAGACGGGAGACAGAGATCTCGCGGCAGTCGAGATTAAGAGGAGCGATGGACCACAAAGGACGCCAGCGACGTGCAAGGATTTGAGTATGGATGGCATCCTTGATGGGAAGACGAGAGATGATCTCACCTAGGATGCCGTCAGCGAGATCGCTGATGCGGTCCGCACGACATCCCTCTTCTTCCTCCTCGGATCGAGAGGTAGCACGGTCGCCGCTTCCATCCCCTCCAACGACCAGAACACCACAAAAAGGCGGCGTCGCCGGAGGCACCACTCTCGACCTCTTGATCCTATGAGCAGCGCTTTCCATCTCCACCTCCATTGCAAGGGTGGCGCCGCCCACGACCAGTGCTCACTGAGGTGGATCTGGAGAAATGGATTACAGCCTGTCAATCCATCAAACGACTTAAATACCCGCAACGGGGAGCGGAGGGGTCCATATTAATTACCTCTTTTTTTCTTTTGACGGGAGGGTCGGGGTTAATTACTACTCGTAACGAGTAAAAGGTAGGTGGCTGCTTGAAACATTAAATAGAGCCACGGCTTACAAGGTACGAGATGCATAGTTGAACACGCAGACCAGGCACGGGCGTGCCCGTCCGTGTTTTAATTATTTAAGGCACACATTCAATAGAAGAATTTGTTTGACGCCGCAAGCACGGTCCTACAGTCATCTTCCCTCTGCGAGCAGCAAAATTTTCCACGGGCACGTTGACAAATCAAGACACTACAAGATTCAAGGCTGTGCCTCTGTTTTGCAGATGATTCTGCTGAAATGCTCACGGACAAAACCGTTGAAGCGTGGCAGAGGCACGGCTTGTCACGAACCAGACACACGGTCCTCCCTTCGGCATTGTAACGCACTGTCAAACATGCCACACAGGCATGTAGAACAGTCCGGGTCTACGTTCGTGTCTCTTTGTCTTCCAAATGATTCCTTTGACTCTATCACCAGAGGAGGCACGCTATGTCGGACCAAAGAGGCATGATTGCGTTTTACGCGGGGTCACAATTGTCACAGGCACGGGCATGAAGCGCTCAAAGGCATGGTCAGTGGTATGACATAGAGTCATGCTAACCTTTGTCTCACGCACAGCCACGTGCGTTTACTCTGTGAGGCACGGAATGGCCTATATGAGAGACGTTGTTTTTAAAAGCTTATTTCCTTTTATTTAAAAGCACGGACGTACAGTCCATAGAATGTTATTCGGGTGTGGACGTACAGTCCATAGTATGTTATTCCTTTGACTCTATCACCAGAGGAGGCACGCTATGTCGGACCAGAGAGGCATGATTGCATTTTACGCGGGGTCACAATTGTCACAGGCACGGGGCATGAAGCGCTCAAAGGCATGGTCGGTGGTATGACATAGAGTCACGCTAACCTTTGTCTTACGCACAGCCACGGGCGTTTACTCTGTGAGGCACGGAATGCCCTATATGAGAGACGTTGTTTTTTGAAAGCTTATTTCCTTTTATTTAAAAGCACGGACGTACAGTCCATAGAATGTTATTCGGGTGTGGACGTACAGTCCATAGTATGTTTGTAGATGATTCTTCTTAAACCCGGACAAAACTAAGTAAGTGAAGTCATGGCAGAAACACTGTTCTACATGCCATACAGGCACGGCCGTGATTCCACAGTCATAATTGTTTGGTCCATCACAAAGTAAGTGCCGTGCAGTGATAACAGACGCACAGTCTTACAGGCAAAAGAGGCACAAACACCTCTGTATTGTAAAATATCTCAACTAACAAGTTCACTACTAGGGAAAAGCCTATACACAGAATCTTACCAGCAGCGCTCTTCAAAATACCACGCTACTGCTACTTAGCAGCAACGCGTGTCTACGAAACGCGCTGCTGACTTGTAAATAGCAGTAGCACTTGTATCGCACCCCAGCGCTACTGCTATAGTTGCCATGACCTTGGCCCCCCCCGCTAGCTATAGCAATAGCGCACTTTACTGTAGAGCGCTACTGCTACTCAGGTTAGCTGTAGCGCCTTTTGGCAAACGCGCTACAACTATCCCTACCTTATCCCCACGCGCACGACCGGCCCTCTCACTCACACTCTCACTCTCGCCCGCCTCAACCGTCGTCGTGCGTCGCCGCCGCCGCCGCCTTCGTCCGTCCGCCGCCGAGGTACTCCCCTCCTTCCGTCCCTCCTCCATCCTCCTCGCACATCCTCCCTCCGCCTGCGGCCGCCCCTCCCTCCTCCGCCGCCGCCCTCCTCCCTCCGCCTGCGGCCGCCCCTCCCTCCTCCGCCGCCGCCCTCCTTCCTCTGCCTGCGGCTGCCCCTCCTCCCTCCTCCGCCGGCAGCCCTCCTCCCACCGCCCTCGACCTCGCCGCCCCTACCTACCTCTCCGTCACCCCCCACCCCCTGCCACTAGTTAGTACTAGATTTAGTAGTAGTAGATGTTAATTTAGGGTTAGCTAGTACTAGATGTTGCTTAGTTAGTACTAGATTTTTAGTAGTAGTAGTGGTAGTTGAACTACTTTAGTTATAGTTGAACTAGTTTAGTAAGTAAATTAATAAACTAGTTGAACTAGTTGAATTAACAGAACTAATCTATTTTTAGTAAGATAATTAATATAACTAGTTGAACTACTTTATTTTTAGAAAGAACTAGTTTTTTTCTATTTATAGTAAGTTTATATTTAGTAAGAACTAGTTGAATTAATAAAACTAGTTGAACATGTCCTGTTTGTTGTTAGTGATAAATTATATGGTTTCAGGTGACCTCCGTCGTCCCCGTCACCGACCCCCTCCGACATCCCCGCCGTCATCCCAGTCACTGACCCCCTCCGACATCGAGGTGAGACCAGCCAAATATCCTTGTATATCTTGTGTTGTTGCTCAAATTGGATATGTGGTTGCCCAAGTGGCCTTTCATGTTCAGTTTACATCTCCGAGTGGCCTATGTTTTGTCGAAGTGTTGATTAATTTCCGTTCCGGCAAATTTCAGGCGCTCGATATGTCCTTTTTTAGCAAAGGTCATGCTGGATTTTGTCGTGAATTCTGGCATGACTTGTGCTAGAATATGTACAAGTTTAATCTTTGAATTATGATTGTAGGAAATGTCGTACTCGGACGACGACGGTCTCCCGGGGGAGTGTAGCTGGTGCCACGACGATCGAGGTATGTGCGACAGGTTCGTTCGGCTGGACGAAGATCGGCGCTTCAGCATTAAGCTCGAGGAGACCTTCGATTCTGAAACGGTACGCAACAACGACAAGTGTTTTTTTCTCCATTAAGCATGACTTCAACTATTTCAACGTCTAATTTTCATATTTTACAATTCAACTAGCTTATCCCATGCCATGCAAGACGCTATGTCTTGGAGAGGATGGGTTTTGAAGACCATGAAAATTTCGAAACAAAGAAAATACACCTAAGGACCCATCATGATATGGATTTTGAAGTAAATCTGTGCAATGCTCAGAGCGTAACCCATTTTGGTTGCCAAAATTGGGAAGCACTTTGCAAAATGTATGGTTTTTATGAGGGTATGATTGTCACCATGGATCTTGGTGATCCTAACAGCGAGGAAGACAATATGGACATTTGGGTCCTTGTTGATACGCTTCCGATTGTACCGCTATGTGAGTTTCTCAAACATAGTTATTAACTAATTTATATTGTTTATTTCAAAATAGTTGATAGCTTATTTCCATTGACAGCTTATTTTGATTCTTCAAAGATTGTGCGGAAGATGGTAGATAAAACCCACTACACCGAAGGCACCCAATTAACGTATAAGGAGAAAAATCATCTGATCGCATTTTGTACTCTTCTTGAGAATTACAATGACTATCATCGAACTCCTCCAAATTATGGTGAATACGTGCCACTAGTGCATGTGTTGAACAACGATAACTTCTCTGGAGATACCCTGGTAAGATTTTTTTACTATTACGACATCCGTGCATTTTTTGCATACTTCTAAAACTAGTACATCATTGCTAACTACGAAGTTATTATTATGTCTTTCAACAGAAACTCCCGATGGATTGTGTGCCTCATCTGATGTCTCTGCATGGTCGCCTCTCAGTTCTGAACATACTGCCAGGTAAATCTACGGAGCTCACCTGTGCATATCGGATTTCTAAAACCCGTGAACACATGATCATCAGAGAATGGAAGAAATGTATGGACATTCGCAAGGAGGTTCTTGGAAGTAACATTCAGTGAAAGGCAAGAATTGGAGACAGGCTAATCTCCATTCTCCATAATGGAGAGTCAGGGGCTATCTTGTTTTTTGGTATTTTACCTTAGAAAATGTAGTAGGTCTTAATCGAATGTAATAGGTCCTATGAGGTACAATATGTTTATTATGTGGTAATGTGGTAGAGTTGATAATGATGATCTTGAGGAGGTGTTATGTGTTGTCAATGATGAAAACGATGATATTGAGGAGGTGTTATATGACAATGATGTATTATGATGCTAAGTTGTTAATGATATGATGATGATGATATTATTATATCATTGGGTGAAAAACCCACGGATTAGTTTCAAGTGGATGGACATCCACTTGAAACTAGTCCATGGTTCTTTCATCCCATGATGTAATAACTCATTATGATGTAAAAACAATCTTTAAATTCCTGTTGTATGAAAACTTGTGTAAAGGTGTATGAATGCAACATGAAAAAGAAAAGAAATAAAATACTAAATAATAGTAGTAGCGCGGGTAAGGAGAAGCGCTACTACTAATTACCAGTAGCGATGTCCGGAAGAAGCGCTGCTACTAAGTCAATTTAGCAGTAGCGTTGGTCAAGACGCGCTATTGCTAAGCATTAGCTGTAGCGCCTTATCAGTAGCGCTCCTGCCCGCGCTACTGATAGGCCCAAAACCCGTGCTGCTGCTAGGCTTTTCCCTAGTAGTGGTTATTTGGATAGGCATGGCCGTCACATCACACGTGACTGCGTGTTCCAGGTGATTTTATTCGCTCGCTCTATTCAAAAAAGGAAATCCAAACTTACAGACGGTGCACAAAAACATTAAAACTTGTTAGTTTTTTGAGCTGCTGAATTGCTTCCCGACTCAAGACCACAAAAACAAGTTCCTGACAACATCACAGACAGTGCATAAAGTACAAGCTGGAAATCCAAACTGGAAAGCTCACAACAACACCTATCTTTGACAGCCGGATAACCGTTTTCAACATTCACAAGTCAATGGATCCGGCAAATCCATGATTGGGCACTGGTTTGTCCAGATGTGTACTTTTAAATCCAAGTTCATATGGCTACAATACCCTGACAATATAAGACGACCACGTCTAGAAGCCTTGTTGCCCCATTGAAGCGCCTCTTCTTGACGTTTATAAAATCCTTCAGTGATGTTGTCTGGGGGGAGAGAAATTTAAGCCTCATAGTCTCTAACTCCTTTGCATTCAGAATAAAGAACGTTGCAAATTCAATGTTTTTGTTGCAGTGTACATATTTTTCCAGCGTTACTGTCTTCAGACGAATGTCATGCTGTTTGAGAAACACCCGGTGCTTGTGCCACCACTTGTTCGTTACACCTTCCTCACGGCAAACTCCTCCCTAGAAATGCATAAAGAGTGAGAATACTTGAGGACTACAAGGGGAAAGAGAGGCCTCCAATGTAATACACTATGCATTGTTTGTGCTTTCAATGCGTCTGGAAATCATTTTACCTCGATAAACAAGTTCTCTAGGCTAGGAAAGCATCTCATCAAGGCAACAACCTTGTTCAGATTTAATGACATGTGGATAAGCAGGGTCTTCACAGATTGAACCGCCATTGATAGGCTGACTACAGACAAAGCCTGCACCAAGCACATATCATAAAACTAGATGGATAAAAGTTTACATGGCATGAGACTCGGGCAGTGGAACGAATGCAACTAAAGAGTATATAGTGCAAAAGGTGAGTACCTCGATAACTGTAGAGCCAAAAACAATCTTGGATTCAGGAGATCCTTCATAAAAATTGCCGAGACACTCGAGTTTAGGTGCAGAGAAGACAGTTATCTGCAACTGCCGGCTCTGAATATCGTGAATCAGTCGTTTAAGTGAGGGCGCATCCTCAACGACGAGTTCACCATTCTCACAAAGGATACAGATGAGTTCAACTTTGGCTGAGTTTATTCTGATGTAGTGGTCCAGGTTATTGCAAACAAGCAGGAGCCACTCGAGGGCAGGGCAACCATGGTTGATTATGCTTTGCAGTGAGACGTCTGATATATCAACCTCCAAAAATGAAAGCCTCTTAAGCAGTGGAAGTTTGAACGATTCTGCATACTCATCAGGTATCTGGCAAAGAGCAAATGTGACAGTGTGCAGCGAGGAAAACAGCAACGTGGAAGTCGGTGGCGAGGCCGGGGACGAACAGAATTCGTGCGGTAGTGTGATGGTTTTTCCCACGAGACGTGGGAACATGTAGTAGAACTCGAGAACCTGCAGATTCTTCAGTTTTGGGGATCAAAGACAGGCGTCGACAGTAGAGGGTCTGCAGTGGAGGTAGCACGCGGGAATGCACAGGCGATGGACTGCGCCCCCATGGGCGGAGAGGATGGTGTCCGGAAGGCACGAACCACCAACGTCAGGCTGAAAATTGCACCGAGTTCCAAAATATCTAATGCGAATGACATCCTTGCTGGGAAGCACCGAGACTACGTCGATATGAACTGTTTCTAGAGGCTTAAAAAGACGCCCGACAGGGATCTCACTGCAGCCAAGATTCAGAGGAGTGGCGCGCCACAGAGAGCGCCACCGACGTGCGAGGATTTGAGTGCGGGTGCCCTCCTTAGTGGACAGACGGCAGATGATCTCACCGAGGACACAGTCCGGGAGGTCGCTGATGCGGTCCGGGCAAGACTCCTGCTTCTCGGAACCACTGAGCGGGCCCGCTCCGCTTCTGGCCGCCACCGCCATGCCGCCAGAGGACGAAGTCGCCGGTGGCCCGAACCTCGCCTTCTTGTTGCTTGGGGCACCTCGCCGGATCTCCATCCCCGTCTCTGTTGCTGGATTCGCGCCGCCTGCGAGCACCGCTATATGTGGCGTGGATCTGAAAAACTACTAGGTCTTCACTACGCGCAGATCCAGCGTGTGAGGAAAGGAGGGGAGGGGACGCCGACCAATTGGACGAGAACTTTAAATTATATCTTTCCTTCACTGTTGCGGTGGAAAACAAAAGAACGGTCATTTTCCTTCACTATTGCGGTAGAAAACACACACAGGCACGGGTGGACATCCCAACAAAGCATGGTGTGATATTATATAGAGTCATGTTCGCTTGGGTTTGTGTTCCGAATGATTCCGTCGACTCGTTCAGACGGAGAGGCACGAATGTTTGGGCTCATAGGCACGAGCATGCAACGCTCAAAGGCATGGTCCGTGGTATTACATAGAATCATGCTCGCCTGTGACTCGATCAGACGGAGATGCACGGGCGTTTAGCCACGGGCGCTTACTCTGTGAGGCACGGAATGCCCTACGTCAGAGACGCAGACTCCTTATATTTAAAAGCACGGACATGAATTCCATAAGGACACTGCTCCGTATTGAGTCGTGTAATGGTTCTTTCTTGATTCTACTTATATTATTTGATAAAGCCGTGGACGTTCGTGCATGTCTGTGTTTCAGGGTCGCAAGCACGGGCATAAAGAGCTTAAAGGCATGGAGAGCTATTATATACAGGCACGCAGAAAGATTTTCTGTTTGTATTCCGAATGGCTCGGTGGACTCGGTCAGAAGAAGAGGCACGCACGTGAAGACCATGGAGGCATGGGCACGTATGTGCGTTTATTACGGAAACCTAACAGAATCGGTTTTATATGTCAACACTTTCTGCTTACTCTGTGAGACACGTAACAGCCCACTCGAGAGACAGAAAGGGGCACACGTTTATTGGCGCATTTCCACATGACTGGCGACTATGACGTAAAGCAGCATAAACATAAAAAGACAGAAAGGTAGACTGATTTTCTGTTTGCAAGCTCCTTCATGGCTCCTCAAGGACAACAAAGACAAACAAAGCATACAAACAGTGCAAACAGAACAACAGTTGTTCGACAAGGTTTACACAAAACGCGAACTCCAAAACTTCAAGACAATAAGACACTCCCAAGAACATGAGCAACCATCTCAATACCTATTCTTTAGCATGAACATCTGAATGGATCCGTCAAATCGAGATATTCAACACTCCTATTTTGTAAATACTGACGCACATGGAAGCAACTTGGTAATAATCGAAGAGGACCATGTTTAGAAGCCTTATTGTGCCACTTCAGAACCATTTGTTTCTCCTCGTAAAATACTTCTGTGAACTCCTCATGAGGGTACACAAACTTAATGTCAATGCTATCCAGATACTTTGCACATAGAACAAAGAACGCCGCAAATTCCTCGTTACCCCGGCAAGAATGATAATCTTCCAGCATTACTGTCTTCAGACAAATATCGTGATGTTTGAGAAACTTCCGGTGCCTACGACGCCATACGTTTTTTTTTCAAAACGAAGCATCGACCGTCCCTAAAAAATACATGAAAGGTTGAAAATACTTAGCGTCCATAGAAAAAGATATGTATGTATGTATGTATATATGTATCCACTTAAGTCAAATTTAACATAAACATTTTTAAATGGAAGGAGAACTACAGTATGCACATTTCTCAAGATCATCACCTCGACAGACAAGTTCTCTAGTTTTGGAAAACACTTCAGCAATTCAACGACAATGGCCACCTTATAATCCATGTAGATGAACAAGGTCTTGACAGATTGCCGCATTTTTGTAAGACCGACTGCCCCAAAATGCTTCATTAAAATTAACAGAAGATACGTCACAAAACAAATAGATTAAAGGTTGGACGAAATAAAATTGGTTTCCTCTCAAACAAGATGAAGCTGGAAGTATTGTCAAAACTTAATACCGCAAGACATGTGAGACGACGTGGATACGGATCAGGTGCAGAGACACTGGTTACCTCCAAATCCTCACCCTGCATGAAGCAAAGAACATATTTCAACAAATTAATGGAACTAACATCAGAACAAGTCATCACCCTACTCCAGAATCAGGTAAAGTCGGTACCTCACCAAGTGTGGGCGCCGACACGAACGCAAATTCACCCAGCGTCCCCAGTTTAGGTGCAGAGACAACAGCAATAGAACAGTGGTCGTCCTCTTTATCGCGAATCAACCGTTGAAGTGAAGGCGCATCCTCAATAATGAGTTTTCCGTAGTAACAACGAATGCCAATGCTTACAAAGTTATACGTGTTTATTGTGATGTGACGAACCCCCCCCCCCCACACACACACACTGAAAATAAGCAGCAGAGACTCAAGTGCAGGGCAACTAGAGTGGACTATGCTTTGAAGCGAGACCTCTGATATAAGAACTTCCACAAGCGATAATCTTTTCACCAGCGGTAGCTTAAGCGTCCCTCCATAATTGTCTGGTATATGGCAAAGAGCAAAGCCGAGTGTGTGCAAAGAGGAGGAAAACCTAGACACAGACTCCGGCGCTGAGGGCACGATGAATTCACCCAGTGGTGTGACCTCTTACGCCGCGAACCATGGGAACAGATAGTAGAAATCAAGAATCTGGAGATTGTTGAGCTTTGACGATCGGAGCCAGGCAGCAACGGTGGAAGGTCTGCACCGCAGGTAGCACGCCGGGATAGAGAGGCGGCTTACTGAGCCGGGATGACTGGACAGGATGAATTCCGGAAGACTGACAACATTAACGATGGAATATTGAGAGGAAAAAGTTGCGGTATAAAATCTGAAGACGGTCTCGGTGACGGCGGATAGCTTAAAGAGGATGGCAATATGAATTGTTTCTCCATCGTTAAAAAGACGGTCAAGAGAGATCTCGCGACAGTTGAGATTCAATGGAGCGGTGAGCCATAAAGGACACCACCTACGAGCGAGGATTCGAGTACGGATGCCCTCCTTCATGGGGAGACGAGACATGATCTCACCTAGGACGGCGTCCGGGAGGTCGCTGATGAGGTCCAGACGAGACCCCTCTTCTTCATCCTTGGATCGAGGAAGAGCACACTTGTCGCTTCCCTCCCCTACGGCGACAAACACACCACCAGAAGGCGGCGTCGCCGATGGCGCCACTCTCACCCTCTTGGAGCTAGGAGTAGCACATTCCATCTCCATCTCCATCTCCATTGCAGCGGTCGCACCGCACACGACAAGTGCTCAGTGAGGTGGATCTGGAAAAATGGATTATAACCTGTCCACCCACGAAACAACTTAAATACTGAGAGGGACGGGAAAGGTACAGATTAATTACCTCTCCTTTATTTTTCCCGTAAATTGTAGATGCCTGCTTGAAACATTAAATACAGTCATGGCTTTGATTATGCGAGATGCACTATTGAAGACGCAGACCAGGCACGGGCGTGCCCCTCCGTGTTTTAATTTTTTACGGCACGTACATACATCAAAAGAATATGTTCCACGCCAGAAGCACGGGTGGGCAGCACACAAAGACATCGTGTGATGTTATATACAGTCATGTTAGCTCGTGTCTGTGTTCCGAACGATTCCGCCGATGGAGAGGCACGGACGTGAACCAGTGGAGGCATGTTGTGGTATTACATAGAGTCATGTACGAGCATTTACTGCAGAAACACAACGGAATTGGATACAGATGTGATCCCTCACAGTTTACTTTCCGAGACATTGGATGGACGATCCGAGAAACACTGTCCTTAAAAGCACGGGCAAGAACTCTGTACAACCACGGTTCTGTACCAAGGAGCAACTGTCAAACGCACGGAGGTGAGGCAAAGAGGGCCACGTTTTTAGTAATAGAAGAAGCACTCTATCGGCTGGTGTTGCTCCTTTGTCAGGCGCACAGTAGGACGGCTGTGGAAGGCACGCTTTTCAGGCAGAGAACGAACGTCACGATGAAACGACAAGGTGAAATCATGGTTGTACAGATGCACTGTTGAACAGTCACGGCTTTGATTATACAATATGCACTTTTGAACATGTAGACCAGGAACGGGTGTGCCCCTCCAAGTTTTAATTTTTTACGACACATACATACATTAAAAGAATCTGTTCCACGCCGGAAGCACGGGTGGGCAGCACACAAAGGCATGGTGCGGTATTATATAGAGTCGTGTAAACTAGTGTCTGTCTTCCGAACGATCCCGTCAACTAGTTCAAACAGAGAGACAAGCGATGTAAACACGCGGAGGCATGGTGTGGTATTACATAGAGTCACATCCGTGCGTTTACGATGCAACCGTGAGAGAAGCATGCTTGTATGCTTACAACATCCACGTTCAGAAACCGACGCAGCTGCAGAAAATAACAAGGAAACTTGTGCCTCTGATATTTTTCTCCGCCGAGTAAAAATACATAAAGAAACAAAAGGTGTTGTTATTTAAATTTGTTTTCTTTCTATGACTGCAGCAAATTAACTTACAAGTCGTTCTTATAACCACACAATGAGAAAATAAACAATCGACACAAGCCCGGCCTCCACACCGATCACTTGTTATTTCATCGCTCCACGTGCAGCATTGTTTTTGAATGTTCAGCGATCCATTCTTCCTTCTCGACACTTGTGCAACCCCACCCCTCTGCGTAGCTATTCAACCTATTTACCTGTAAAATCAATATTCATACATAAAAACAAAGCGAAAGATTGCGGTCATCACTATTTTTTGCTTACGTCCTATTTAAGCTGCATTATTACCTTTTAATTTTTCTATTCGTACTGTTCTTCGGTACCAAAAAGTCTCCACTCAGACATTTCCTTTCTGAAAATGGACTGCGCAGATTCCGTGCCTTGTCTCGGGCTTCCCTGCATGCATTCTGTGTGCCTGGCTTGTGTGATGTTTGATTCTGGCGTAGATGTAAGACTTTGGTAAATGCTCCCTGCTGTCAGCGGGGTCGTTTGAATTGCTGGCGTCTGACGTCTTCCTCCTGGGCTTGGAGTGCATTGTCCTGAGCCATTTGATGTCCTCGATGGTGTTGTCGACCATTTCATTGACCTTGCCCTCTTCTCCTGCTGCGATTTCCTCTTTTCCTCTTCAATCCTCATCCTCTCCTGCACTTCTGGGTTATCCGGGCAGTTTGTATTCCTGTGACCCTTTTCTCCACAACAGCCGCACTTGGTTGCGGATTTGTAGCCTTTTCCTTTCTTCTCAGAACCAGCTTTGATTCGATCTCCTTTTTTCGTGCCCTTTGAGCCACTCATGGGAGGGTTCTTGAGAGTTTCGGCAAGAATGCTTGTGTCTGGTTCCTCAGCAAGTGCCGACATGACTTTTATTTTCATATCTACCGTACACTCACGCAGAACACTGTATGCCTTCTCTTTTCTGCAAGCATTTGAATAGATATCCGACAACTCAGCGTAAGCGAGGCCGAATCTCATCGTTTCATCATCTTGTGCGGTCATGCTATCACCTTGACTTGTAGACAGAACTTTCAGACTCTCGGATAGATTCCTGGTCCATCTGGGGATGACAAAGGATTTTGGTAGTTGATCGATCATGCCTGTTTGGTCCATCACCTTAAGCACATGGCAGCACTGAATGCCATCCCTACTCATTTTCTTGCAGCTGCAACTGTATATTCTTTTTGCTCATCCACATCTACCCTGAACTCAGACCTCTCAAATTCCACGCCGTGATATGGTCTCCACACTTTATCTCTAAGATCAATAATTTTTTTTTAAAATACTGCCTCCCCTTTGCCAGATCAGAGCACTTGAAGTAAGTCCGGTTCCGTAGCTCCAGCTGGAATTTCCTGAAAATTTCATTCGTGTATACTTGACTTGCTTGTCTTCAATCGGAAAACTAGTCTCTAGTGATGGCGCCTTCTCTTCTGTTCGGTGTCTTTTCTTGTCAAGCGTGGCGAGGCAATTTTGCTGAATCATGTGATACGCATCAACAAAATTTTTATAGTGTCACTATGGTCGACGTAATTCTTCCACATCGAATTCGTGCTCTCACTGCGAGTGGTTGTTGACAAGAAAGGATAGAAGCAGTCCTTGAAGTAAGCCGGCACCAAAAAAAATCGGAGCTCTCATAGCGTGTTCAGGTGTTTGTTGCCTTCCGCCTTGTGCACAGAAATTGCTGCTTTCCAGGCACGCTCGAACTCGTCTTGATTTAGTGAGTTTTTGACGATTCGAAATAAATAGTCAGACATCCCTGGGTGCTGCGCAAACACTACTGCGTTATTTTCCTTCAGGTTCTTCCTAATATGCCACCAGCAGAACCTATGCCTCGTTCTCGGAAGAGCTTCCTTTATTGCAGTCTTCATCGCCTGGTCCTAGCCTGTTATTATGTATTTCGGCTCTTTACCTCCCATTGCCTCGACAAACATGCTTAGGAGCCACTTGAATGACCCTATTTTCTCATCTTTCAAAAGGCCTAGTCCAAACAGGACGGTCGACCCATGGTTGTCGACACCTATAATTGGTGCAAATGGCAAGCCATATATATTCGTAGAGAATGTCGTGTCAAAAGACACGAAATCTCCATATAGATCATAATTCATCTTGCACAAGGAGTCTGTCCAAAACAGGCTGCGCACTACATTGTTCTCTGTCTCTTCCACATGGTGGAATCCCGGCCTCCGCCTCTGCATATCGGCAAACAGTTTCATGGTGTCCTCGATATCAGTGCCGCGCTCTCCAGCCCTGTCACGACATGCAATGTTGCTTATGTCAATCATGTCGAACATAATTTCTCGCCTTGGTGTCCCCATGGCAGTAAAAATCTGCATAACCTTCCTCGGTTCTAACCTCGCCTTCTGCAGCACTTGTATAAAGAATTTCTCCTGAGGTGTCATTTTCTTGTAGCATCTCATGAACTTCAGCATCCAATCTGATGGGTGAAGTTGGTGGTTATGCTCTAGGCGCACGTTCTTCAGATACCATTTCCTCCTATCTGCACCCCTCTTGGCTATTATTTGGACTGGGCAGCTTGTCCGGATCAAGCAATTGCTCCTTCTCTCCTTAACATGTCTCTCAGTTGTTTTATTCTGCCCTTCCTTGGTGCATTGAAACACCTGCTTGTCAAGCTGCTGATCATATGTCGATCTTCTGCTCGTTGATCGCTTGGCAGCAAAGCCAACCTTTCATGCATATCTGCAGAAGAAGAAAAAGCACTCATCCAATTATCCAAATACCATACCACCCTCTGGTTCGAGCGCTTCAGTGACCTCCTGAATCGTTGGGTATATGCCTTCTTTGAACATGTCGTCCATTTCTTTCTCTACAATGTTCGGCGGCGCCATTTTGATTCTGTCTACCATGTCTTCGTTCGTCTGATCGCATTCACTTCTGACGACATCGGTTTCATCGCCAGCCATAGGTCCACTTATAGAGGAGCTGCCGCTGCTCTGTTGTTTGTCACACGCATTAGCGTCGTTTCTGCATGGCACAAATCCATGAATGACTCTGCCACTCCACTGTCGCATTGTGCAATGTTGCTCCCTGTTTCTCCGGCACTCGTGCAACCAATGGACTATGCTGCTTCTACAATGCAATCCGTGCTGGCACTGCACGCTACTTGCTGCTCTAAACGCTGCGTTCCTTTCGAAATGGATGGAGAAATATGGTATTTCTTTGCCTCATCTGTTATCCCTTCCGCCAAATCCTGAACACATAGCACGAAACAGAATTAGATACCCAGAGCAGCATATGCGTTTTTTTAATTTCTAATAAGCGGTACACCAGAGGCACTGTTCACATTACACCCAGCAGCACGAACGTTACCATGCTACACACACATTTGGACAAAGAGGCACATATGTGCTTCTGCTTACACCATGCAACCGGAGAGGCACAACAACATCCTATACAACTGCATATACAGCCGCACCAGACAGACAGCCGTCCTAATGTTTTACACTTTACCCTGTTCTTCCATAAAATTGTTTGTCCATTGAATTGAAAAAACATAGTTCCGACGTCAACTTTGTTTTCCCATGCCTCTCTTGTCCAACAAATCTTGGCGACAACCTCCGTGCATTGGTAATTTCGCTGACTATTCTGAATGCCATCGGAGATCCTTTGGAAGGACCCCTCATGTTGGACGCCGTAGGTGATCCTTTCAAATGACCTTGCCTTATGTTTTCATCGATCCGTGGACTACCGCGATACTTGCTTCCTTGCTCGTACACCTGCGTGTGCAAGATACTACAATTTAAATATACCAGACGAAAACAAAGAAAAAATTGCTCACAAAAAAATATACATTTGCTTTAAATGTTGTTGCACGTCCATATTTGTTGTCACTTGTATTGCTTTCTGGTGCTGCTGAACAATAAAGTTTATTCCTCCTATGTTTGATTTTGTCGTTGGACTCTTCTTGCCTGCGCAGACCGTACCGAATCCTTGAACACTAATGCTTTTGTTGCCAATGATCCTTCTGCTTGCATCAAGGCAAGTTCTGTTACCCTATACCTCTTCATTATGACCGCCATCAAACACTGGGACGTCACAACGCCCGCTCTGCACCTTTGTGGACAACTGTGTCTTGAAAGCAAAAAATAATTAGAGGCACATGAGAGTATTACGATGAATTAGCACGTAAAACTTCCACGTACGTTCAAAACCAGCGTTTGAAGTTTCCGTCGTTACCTGCACAATCTGCTTAGTGGAGTCTCTGCTGCTTAGAATGCTCCTCTTCGCAGGTGTCTGCTGCACAACATGCTCCTGGTTGGGACATTTGCCAAGAACTTGTATCTCACTCTTGACTCCAATTACTGCAGCCCGCATAGCATGTGCATGTTTGACAGCATCTGCATCCTTCATCTTCTTCTCATTTTGTAGTGATTTTTTTCTTCCACCTCTCAATACTCAACTACAGAGTAGATGCACAGGATAAACATATATTACAGCATTCATCCATGATATATTAATCATTTTTGTTCTTCTTAATGATCTACTAATTGGTGTTCTCAATGGTAGCACCTTGATAGCAAACGTCACAGAAATAAAAGACCAAACGCTAATGTTCAACTGCCTTGCTATTACCTGCCTCCCATAATCCTTGCCGATGTCGTTCAAAGACCGACCGTCCCTGTTGTCCTGACCAGATGTCGAACTCCTGAACATCTGCCCAAAAAAGTTATAAACCCGCAGTATCAGTGTTGAAAATTTCCAAAGTCGATCTCAATCTTTCTTACTAAGGTACTACACTTACCACGCAACAGAGATATATTTATACTTCTATATAATTGAACTCACACCTTTCTACTAACCTTTGATTGTTGAATCTTATGAGCTGATTGTTCGGAACTCACACCTTTCTAAATTGTGAGGGGATCTGCTTCCCTACAGTTTGTCAGCTACCTCCTTCAATGATTTTGAATATGGGAGAGAGAGAAAAGAGAGAGAGAGACGGAGAGAGAAAGAGAGAAGGAAAGAGAGAGCCTACTTCGATTTTTTGCGTGCAGGAGAAGAATAACCTGATCGGTGGGGTGAGTTTTGCGACGCATGAGAGATGCACATGTTTTTTCGGCGTGACGAGATGTGGTAGGTCGACTTCACTTGACCGTCGACGAGACTGACAAGTGGGTTCTCAGTTTCTAATTCCTTTAAGTCTCTCACTAACTTGTGGGGTCGGCCTTATATGAGTCCTACGAGGAGAACCTCTGTCTGGGATGAGAAAATGTGGTAGGTGGACTTTGAAGTCATACTGACATGTGGGCTCTCAAATAGTTCCTTCAAGTATTTGACTAACTTGTGGGGTCGTCCGCAAGATGAGTTCCAGATCTTTCTCCATCTAGCATCGGTGGCGACAGGCGAGGCATATCCTAGCTCTCCAAAGGAAAGCCAATCCCGATCCCTCCGCAGAGTTCGCTCGTCACTGAAAATTTATCGGTCTCCTTCATCTCACTCGCCGTGGATCTCCTGTTCAGGTAATCCATTGCATTATCACCATGATTATGCCACCAATTCAACGTTTGAACAAAAAAAATTACCGGTACTAGCAATTCTGTGGGCTGCGTACACACCGCATCTGCACAACACAGCATGTGGGCGCGATTTGAATATCGGTTCCGGACCCAATTATCTTCAGCTGGTCCGTGCTCAAACTGTTGCGCCGTCTAAACAGCAGAAGGGTTATGGATTTAAAATTAGGACTCATCTGACCTCACTTTAATCATGCCAACTGCATGCTTGCACCGTGGTTTTGCTAAGTTGAGTTATATCTCCAGTCATGCAAAACTTAAGCACTCTCGTGACCACATATTATATTACTTGCAGAGCTCAATTAAACTGCAGTCAAAATTCACTATCCTGATCCCTAACATGAGGTCACAGGTCATATGATTGTATAGATCCGCAATCTATAGCAGAGATCCAAAGGACTTACATCCCTTTTTGCAAAGCAGTTACTAACTCAGATTTAGAAACCGTTTTACATGGACCAAGCTGTTGATGATGGTCTCACATGGACTGCTAACAACTGCCTTACATAGTTGACCTGGTAACGATGATGTCTCGTGACCTCTTATGTAGAGTTTGATGAGATGGACTCCACCCCACAGCTGTCGGAGACTCAGTCCCAGTATGTCAATGGAACAGAGATTGTCACCCTAGATTTCATGGTTCATGACCAGCTAGAAACAGAGAGAGTAAGGATCGAGTTAAAATGTGCAGCGCACAAAAAGCTTGTTGAGGAGTACAGGGCAAAGAAGCAGCTTGCTGCCTCGAAGTAGGTGTTTTTTATCATGCATCTTGCGTGTGTCGTTGAAATTTCTTTCGAAATCAATGCCTCTCATTCTAGCTGCATTTTTAATCACGCCTTAAATATTTGTCTCTATTTTGCCGACTCAGCGTTTGTATGTAAGCTTGTGCAAGAAAAGCATGTGTTTCAACAATACATTTGCTAAAGGTCGTTTCTTATCTTTGTCAACAGAGCTATTACAATGGGTGAATATGAAGAAGAGTTCAGCACAAAACTTAGCTTCCAGAAATTCATTACTATCTGTGAAAAGCTAATAGAACCACAAAAGCAGCTTGTCAGAGATATTGGATTTGGATACCTTCTAGATCTGTGTTGTCGCGAGCTTCCAAGATGTTTCGTTTGCTGGCTTGTCCGCTATTTTGATTGCCCTTCCAGGTCTTTCATACTACCTAGTGGATACAGATTCCTCATCAACTCGTACACAGTGCACCGGATCTTAGGAATTCCACTTGGCGGGCAGGTTATCCCAAAAAAATGCTCAGAAGCTTTCAGATGTCAGGTTAAGTCTGAAACTCGGTGTGCTGGGTACGCTCCAAACATCAGAGAGTTAACTGATGTCATAACCCCACAGCTGACAGGAGAAGTGTTTCAATGGGTTTTCGTGATGTTTGCAACAGAGGTATTTCTATGCCCAACGACATATGACTGCATTAGCCCTGACTATTTAGCCGCTCTAGAAGGACCAGCAAGTAACATACCATCATATGATTGGTCCAATGCTGTCACAGAGAAACTGGTGGCATCACTCCAGACCTTCAAGGACAAAGGATTCGCAGGCGCCCTGTGTGGCTGCCTCCTGATTCCAGTGGTTTGTTCACTAACTTGTACATTTCTTTATACCCACAAGCAGCTACAAGAACATGATTCATTTTTACCTCTTCCCCACTTGCAGATAACGTATTTTGAGTACCTGGATACAAAGATTATGGACCTGGAATCTGACACTCCTGCAAGACTTGTCATGTGGGACACAGAGGCCATTAAGAATTTTGCTAACACAGATAGCCTGTCAACAAAGGACGGAATTTTTGGGAAACACACGGTGAGTCAACTTTTCATCATTTTCCTTTGGCAAAGTTTTCAACTCAACATAAGGACTTAGCTGGAATGTACTAACTTGACTTGACTGTAATTGTTTCCTTTTGCGCATGACAGCTGAAAGACATTAGGCGCACGCCTTTCCAACCAACGCCTGGCTTTCAGGCGCCATTTTTCCAAATGAGTCCCAGACTAGAATCCTACATAGAAAAATTTGTGCCTCAAGAAAAACTTTGTTCCGTAAGTGATTTCCAGCTACTGCACCCGATTTTATGTTTGAAATGATGCTCCCTAAGTTTTTACAATAAAGATACATGCCCTATTATGATCATCCAGACAGTTTCTTATAGTACATTAGCTGTGCTTTTATGTTAAACTAGAAGTGCTTCATATAGGACGAGTGCTCATCCAGATAGTTTCCTATAGTACGTTAGTTGTGCTTTTCTATTAAAACCAGAAGTGCTTGTATTCAAACCAGAAGTGCTTCCTACAGGATGTTAGCCGTGCTTTTGTATTTAATATAGAAGTGCTTCCTATACTACCTTAGCTGTGCTCTTGTGTTAAATATAAAAGTGCTTCCTATACTACCTTAGCTGTGCTTTTTATGCTAAAAGTAGAAGTGCTTCCTATAGTACGTTAGTTGTGCTTTTGTGTTAAATATAAAAGTGCTTCCTATACTACCTTAGCTGTGCTTTTTGTGCTAAAACTAGAAGTGCTTCTTATAGTACGTTAGCTGTGCTTTTGTGTTAAATATAAAAGTGCTTCCTATATAGTACGTTACCTGAGCTTTTGTGTTAAACATAGGAGTGCTTCCTACAGGACGTTAGTCATGCCTTTGTATTTAATATAGAAGTGCTTCTTGTACTACCTTAGCTGTGCTTTTGTGTTAAATACAAAAGTGCTTCCTATAGTACCTTAGCTGTGCTTTTTTGCTAAAACTAGAAGTGCTTCCTATATTACGTTAGCTGTGCTTTTGTGTTAAATATAAAAATGCTTCCTATATAGTACGTTAGCTGTGCTTTTCTGTTAAACATAGGAGTGCTTCCTACAGGACGTTAGTCGTGCCTTTGTGTTTAATATAGAAGTCCTTCCTATACTACCTGAGCTGTGATTTTGTGTTCAATATAGCACTGCTTCCCTGCAGCAGTAGGTCAACCATGCTTCGTACAATACGTCAGGTGTGCTCTTTCAAGGAATGTGTTGACCATGATTCATGGACCTTGTTACCCGCGCTTCCCCGCAGCATATCATGTGTGATTCTGCAATTCTTGATAGAACATACAATAGCTCACAAGATATTTTTCATTTTCAGTATTAATAACTAATTTTCATTTTCGGTATTAAAAATTTCTGATGTTTTATTTTTTCAATTATAGGCCAAGGTGAAAATTGCAAAAGTTAACAATGAAATGTACACAGAACTTTTCTCGCAATTTCAACCAGTTCTCGAGCAGAAATTGGAGAAGCTCCTTTCACTTGGTAGGGATCTTAGTGCAAAACAAGCCAAGACCAGAGACCGGGGCGTTTATTGTAACTTGCAACAGGACAACTCAAATGAAAAAGAAACTTTTTCATCAGCCCCGTCAACATACTCCACGCTTCCAAGTTCTAGCACGACAAGCAGTCAAAGTTCTTCCAGCAGTGGCTCAACCAGTGTCCTTCACGCCACGTTATACTCCCTGGAAAATTTAAAGGGTTGCTGCGATACACCTGACCCAGACTCCCAGAATCCATACGACAAAGAGCAGTCCCAAATTCGTCTATCTTCATAGCTAAAATCATCAAAGATTAAGTTGCTACTTGAGGTGAACAGAATCGACCACAACAGAGAGGACATTGATGAACAAGCCAAGATTCATCTGGACAAAGTGCATAACCATCCGCAGAACTACCTTGATGGCTTGCCAGTTCATGAGCCCTTCGTGCCAACGTCTGAGATGCTCGAGAGTGGGGCAATTATAATGACAGGTGAAAATTCGTTTGAGTGTTCTGAACGGATTGAAACCCAAAATTCTGCCGAAGGATCTGCAGACCACAACTCTCTGACAAGCCCACTGGAAAAACTCTTGGAGGAAACAGCAAAACCTACTGCAACAGAAACATCAACCTCGCACTCTGCGGTTGACAAACAGTTATTGACTGGTCCAATCTCAACGGATACACTTGGAGCACATGTTCGTCACATTGGGAAAACATCACCAACTACTGAACGGTCCAGCAGTTCTGATAGCGCTCACAAAAATTCTTCAACCAACACAAAGAGCCTCACTGTATCCCAACCTGCACAAAAGTTAAACATTGTCACTGAACAACGCTCTTCTTCGCTGCCAGAAGCTAAGGTCCATCTTGTTTCAATTTTGAGAGAGGAGAAGACAATTGCTAAAACTGAACGCACCAAAGCCACTTCCTCCCTTGCTCCTAGAGTAGCCGTCACCACTGATTCTGACAGCGGTTCTGCCACAGTACTGGATACGAGAAAAGCACTTCCATCCACTAGTGATGCTCCAATCGTTACTACCACATCTATCGATGCGGAAGACAATAACATTGCAGAAGAACATGAACAATGTACCAAATAACCATGTATTGATTCCACAGACAGCGTCCCTCTTACCACAACCGCACATCCGCCAGAACTGAAAACACAAATGGCAGCTCACAAGAGGTCCTTACAGCAGTCAGAAGATCCAGGAAACAATAATACGGCACCTCCTAAGAAAAAAGTTAGAATATTGGAGCCTCCACATAATTCAACAGAAACTGCAACCAATCAGTCTCTACAGGCTGGCAACCACAGAGGCCTCCTTGATGCTGGATTCATTGATGATGATGAAATATGGTCTGACCCATCTATCTATGAACAAATTGACAGAGTCGCTGAAGAAAAGAAGAACCAACCCTTTCATAACCAAGTAGCATCCCAGCAATGCCAACCTAATACTATCTCACACTTGACCAAGAATTCAACCTCGTCATCCAGATCTTGCCTTTCTAAGTATGAAGAGCCACCTATGACCAGCAGATCAGGCTCAATGCCAGGCGGTAGCCACCTCTCACAGACTTTTGGTACGTCATACTCCACAGGTTTAACTGAAACTGTCTTGTCCGACAGTTTGCCAGCAACTGCTTTGTCCCAACACTACCAACAAGTTCCTACTCTAAAAACAACTACTACCGACGTCCTGGTGCTCAGAATAACGGCAACTCAAACAGCAACCATCACTCACCTTATGCAATGAACAACCAAAGTCAGAAACAATACCACCAACAAACCCCTGTCCACAATGCCCACTACCCCCAACACAATGATGCTCAGAATAACAGCACTGCACGATGCCAGCAACGCCAACCTCAAGAGTAGAACCATCAGCAACCACGGACAAGCGAGTCTCATGGCCAAAGTTACAGTGCCTTGCAACAACAGTTCAACAGCATGCAGAATTCCGGCCATCCTCTGCAACATTTTCCAACAGATATTCCTTCGAGCTCAACCGGTGATCCAACTGTCAGAACATTACAACTGCGCATGCAGCACCAACCACAAGGCCTAATAGTCCAAAGAAACAACAATTGTAATGAGGGTCATCTGCAACTTAGTAATGGTCAAATGAACTCTGGTGGTCATGTCTTCCAACCTCATCAACATCATCCTCAGCTAGAACACACTCGATTCACTCACCAAGGGAATGACCATCAAGATCACTGCCAACTTTTGGAAATAAGAGATTCTACAACGCAGGAGAAAGAAGTGTATGAAACAATCGTCGACAGTACACCAGCCATCACTCAAAATGATAGGTAATGAATTAGTTCTTCCTCTAACAGTAATGTTTTGATCCTTTCTTTAACTATTGCAATGCATTCTGCCTGAAGCTTTCAATTTAAAGAGTTTCAGCTTGATTATTCTACAATTGCAATTGAATACTCATCAACTCTAACGTTAAATAATAAAATCATACCATTTACAATGCATTTATCTTTTTTGGCAGCAAGAGGATATTCTACGTCGACCGACGTTGGGCCAATCACCAAACTTTAGGTTTATCAATGAAGGTATACGGATATATCAACTCATTCGTGGTCGATGCTTACTCAGAGTTGTTGATGAAAGAACAATTCGACGCAACGCCAACGCCAACAACTGTGCACAAGCATATAATGTACATTGAAGCCTCTGTAAGTTCTTGCTTATCATAAATAATAATAACAAACCACATTTACTACTACTAGCACGCTGAGTGACGCGGCTTCAATTTAATGCAGAATAAATTTCAAGTACTAGGAGCAAGCACTGATCTACTGAAGGAACAAATTGTAGAAAAAACTATTGGGTTCAGGCTGCCAAACAAATGCAACATCGTGAGTTCACCCTACTCACTCTATCTGTCCAGTGTTCATCTTCAATTCTACCAGATTTTCTTGTTACAGTGATATAACTTCCCGTTAATTGTTTTAGGTCTTAATACCTGTGAGAAAGAAACCACATTTTATCTACCTCATAATCGTGAATCTTGAAATGCGTCGCTTCGAAATTCGGTGTCCTTATATCAATTGCGACGGTATAAAGGAACACTCAGACATTGTCATCGAAAACTTCAAGAGAGCTTATCATTCTGCTTACCACAACTATCCTCACACAATTGCCTCCTTTCATGTCAAACCTGTGCAGAGTGTATGTAACTCAGACAGAGAGTGAGTTTCTTCTAACTGTAGCTCTACCTCATTTACAGCATGCATTTTTTTGTTCCACTACATATCCCATATCTACTGTCCACCTACTAACCAATAACATAATGCTCTCAAATTTCAGGGATGACAGTGCTATTTACACCATGCATTTGATGCCCCTCATTAATTTCAACAATAATTCATTTTTTATCAATAGTGTAAGTTCACTCTCATTGACAACACATAATCATAAGTTCATCCAAGCCAGCTAAACATTAAGTTTTACAATAAATTTTATTAGTTTGTGCGCTTATTTGTTTTGCAGATCCACGTGAAACCGATGAGAGAACAACTAACTTACAAAATGATAACATCAAACTACAACATAGGCCATGTATTTGAGGCACAGAGCATAGTACTCAACAAACACAACATCCGGCGCGAAAGAAGAAGATTTGGAAGAAGATGACTACTGCTTAGATGTGCTTTAATTTAGATGGAGACATCCGAACATTGTTTCAGCCATATCGACTCATGTAATCACAACAATGTTTCAGCTATTTTTTGTATCGGTCCAAGATATCTGCTATGGATCCCAATAACCACAACTGTGCATTCAAATGGTCAAGTCTTAAATTCCTGACATCGTATTTTTTCGAAAATAAGAATCATATTTTTTCGAAAAGTTGTAAAGATCATATTCAAGACATCAATTCCTTGCACTAGAACACCACTCACTCCGACTAGACATAAAAAAAGAAACAATTGGAACACAGAGGAAAAACACTATCGATTCGTAAGCATCTGACGAAGGAGCTAAATGACTCACCTACAGTAATGCTGGTCATAGAAGCACTGTCGTGCCTCTTATCCACGTAGAACGTGGCACTCTTAACACGGACAACTAACCTGACACACACAAGTGAGACACGAGTTAACACAGGACCGTCCCCTCGATAGATTAACATCGGTCCCTCTACCAATCCAACAAGTCATGGAAACACGACCGTGACTTCAACCGGAAACGGTCCGTGACCTCGCAAGTTTCATCGACGAATCTATCTCAGCAAGTAAGTAAAAGCAAAATGTTTCGAAAGAAAGGCACGACCGTGCCTTCGAATAACAGCGTATACGTGCCTCTCCGAACAAACGTGTTGAGAAAGCATTTCCAAACGACACACACAACTCTGCCTCAACATAACATAGGACATGCCTCCACTAACTAGACAGACGTGAATGCACTAGCCAGACTAAATAGAAATATCACAGAACATACAACCATGACAGTGACTCATACTAACATAACGCACTGCCTCTCCGAATTTAGTACCCAAAGGAAGGATAATGCCTCTGCCAAACATATGACAATGCAACCAATACCTTCACGATAATGCCTTTCAAAATCAAAGCACCACCACAATAACTGTAACACAGAAACGCAACCATCACTACACTAGTAGAAAAGGGGCCAATGGTCCAGGCCGCTCCAGCCCATTAGTCCCGGTTCAATCCAGAACCGGGACCAATGGGGGCATCGGACCCGGTTCGTGAGCCCCGGGAGCCGGCCGGGCCACGTGGCCCATTGGTCCCGGTTCGTCTGAAACTATTGGTCCCGGTTGGTGGGACGAACCGGGACCAATGGGCCTCGCTCCTGCCCCAAAACCATTGGTCTCGGTTGGTGGCATGAACCGGGACCAATGGGCTTCCCATTAGTCCCGGTTCGAACCTTCAACCGGGACTAAATGGTTGGTACCCATTGCGACCAGAGTTTAGTCCCACCTCGCCAACCGAAGGGGAACCCGACCGGTTTATAAGCCCCTCCCTCTCTACCTTATTGAGCTCCTCCGAAAATGAAAATAGATGCGCTTATATAGGTAATTTAGCATAAATTCATATGGATTTCTCTTGAAATTCGTTATGAATTTAAGTTGAATTTCCTCTATAAGCACATCTCTACTCATTTCTGAGTAGTTTTTTTTCTTTTTCTGCTATATTTATTTTTTTCTTTTTATTTCCGAGTTGTAATAAGCCATTAAAAATAAGCATATATGCTCCTTTTTTAGTACAGTTAATCACAACTATTTTTTGCTTCTATTCATTTCTGAGTAGTTTTTTATATAGTTATTTTTCTTTTTCTGCTATATTTATTTTTTTCTTTTTATTTCTGAGTTGTAATAAGCCATTAAAAATAAGCATATATGCTCCTTTTTTAGTATAGTTAATCACAACTATTTTTTGCTTCTATTCATTTCTGAGTAGTTTTTTATATAGTTTGTTTTCTTTTTCTGC
>NC_041387.1:15577204-15578195 GCF_002162155.2 Triticum dicoccoides
TGCTCCTTTTTTAGTAGAGTTAATCACAACTATTTTTTGCTTCTATTCATTTCTGAGTAGTTTTTTATATAGTTTTTTTTCTTTTTCTGCTATATTATTTTTTTTCTTTTTATTTCTGAGTTGTAATAAGCCATTAAAAATAAGCATATATGCTCCTTTTTTAGTACAGTTAATCACAACTATTTTTTGTTTCTATTCATTTTTGAGTAGTTTTCTATATATTTTTTCTTTTCTGTTATATTTTTTCTTCTATTTATTTCTGATTGGTTTTTTATATATTTTTTTCTTTTCTGCTACATTTATTTTTTTTTCTTTTTTCTGAGTTGTAATAAGTCATTAAAAATAAAAAAGATGCGCAATGCTCGTTAATTTGCTTCAAGCCTTTTGGAATAGTGTCAACTGCACTGCACATAGCTCTGTGCAGTCTACCGTATTCCGCAAGGCTTGAAGCTAACCAACATGCAGGAGCATTGAGCCTCTTCGTCATTGTATCTGCACTCAGGGCTTATAAACAGCTGCGAGTGCCTCTCGCTTGGCGAGGTGGGACTAAAAAACAGCTGCAGTAAGAATCAACAAAAAAATAGCTGCAGAAAATAAAAAAGTAGTTACACGGGTCCATTGGTACCGGTTCATGGCACCAACCGGTACCAATGCTGTTCTTTGGTCCCAGTTGGGCGCTCCAACCGGGACCAATCCCCACCCTTTAGTCCCGGTTGGAGCCTCCAACCGGGACCAAAAGTCTTCGTTTCCCGCCCTTTGGGCTGCTGAAAAGAGGTCTTTGGTCCCGGTTGGTGGCTCCAACCGGGACTGAAGGAGGAATTAGTCCCGGTTCCAGCGACCAACCGGGACTAATGCTCTCCCTATATATACTGGACTTAGCAGTTTTCGCCAAGTCCCATCTCTTTCTCGCCCCGACCCTCTGCTTCTCGTCGCCGTCGCCGCCGAGCCCGCCCCGCGCCGCCCCGAGCCCGCAGTCCCCATCGCCGCCCCG
>NC_041387.1:15579857-15603059 GCF_002162155.2 Triticum dicoccoides
GATATTTAGATTGTGTAATTAATTTTGTTCATAGAATTTTAATGATTTTTTTGTTCATAGTATTTAGAAAAAGGAAAAAAAGAAGAAGTAGTTTATATATAGTTGAACTAGCTAGCTGATTTAATAAACTAATTTATTTTACTATATAATGAAGTAGTTTGTTTTTAGTAAGTACTACTTATTTATTTATAGTAAGTGTTTAGTAGTTGAACTAGATAGTTGATTTAATTAATAAGACTACTTTTATTTAACTATATATAGAAGTAGTTCCCGCGTCGACGTCGGCGATGCCTATCCCGCATCCTCGTCGTCGTCGACTCGGCGGTGGAGGCCTGCTTGATCAGGGCCATGTTCGGGACTGGGCTCCGCCGGGTTGGTATTGGGAGGTGCTACCTTCCGGGGGACGTAGGTTGGTGAGGAGGCAGCCCGTTGTTGACCCGATCCTTGTTTGGTGGCGGTCGCGTGGGCTAGTGACGGTGGTGAGGCATCCGGACACTGCGGAGGTGGTACGTCACCGTGTCAGCGAGGAGGACGAGCACGTCCATCGCTACATGGTTGCATTGGAGGGGAGGTTCGACAATACCTGGCAGGTTCTTCAGGGATCTCACTGGAGCTATGATCCTGTGATGGTTCCTTATCTTTGGGTGTCCACCGCCCGCATCGATACCCGTCGGGCGCTACGGTTCTAGTTGTATTAGTGATAATATTCGATGATGTACGGACACCAAGAGATGATGTACTTTTGCTTATAATTATCGAATGCATGCTAATTTGAATACTATACTTTATTTTCTGATTTGGTTTTGCTTATTGAATGCTCATATTGGATAAGTTCTCCTTCATTCCCGTGTGCTAGACAATTTGGTATAATAATGCATTCGGGAATGAAAGAGGAGCTACGTACGTACATCAATCATCGATAGTCAACCCGTGATTAATAATAATGATCTAGTTTAATATTTGAATTATGAACGTATGCCGGAAATGTCGTACTCATCGGACGACGAAAATCGCCCTGGGGAGTGCGACTGGTGCCACGACGACCGAGGTATGTGCGACAGATTCATTGAGCTGGACGAAGATCGGCGCTTTAGCATTAAGCTCGAGGAGACTTGCGATGTTCATACGGTACGCAACGACGATAATAGTTTTTTTCGTAATTAAGCACGACTTCAACTATTTTAACGTGTATTTTTCATCTTTTCCAATTCGACTAGCTTATCCCATGCTTTGCAAGACGCTATGTCTTGGAGAGGATGGGTTTTGAAGACCATGAAAATTTCAAAACCAAAAAAATTATCCTAAGTACCGAACATGGTGTGGATTTTCAAGTAAAGTTGTACAATGCTCAGAGTGTAACCCATTTTGGTTGCAAAAATTGGGATGCATTTTGGAAGATGTATGGTCTTGATGAGGGTATGGTTGTCACCATGGATCTTGGTGATCCTACAATCGAGCAAGAGACACCTTCAATTTGGGTCTTTGTGGATACACCTCCAGTTCTTCCTTCATGTGAGCTAAACATAGTTATTAAGTAATTTATATTGTTTATTTCAAAATATATAGTTGACAACTTATCTCCATTGACAGCTTATTTTCATTCTTCAAAGAATGTGCGGAAGATGGTAGACAGAACGTACTACACCGAAGGCTCCGAATTAACTTATCAGGAGAAAAATCATCTGGTCGGATTTTGTACCGATCTTGAGAATTACAATATCTACAATCAAACTCCTCAACATTATGGTCAATACGTGCCACTAGTGCACGTGTTGAACTACGGTAACTACCATGGAGATACCTTGGTAAGATTATTTTTTACTATTACAACATCCATGCATCTTTTTGCAAACTTCTAAAACTAGTACATCATTGCTAACTACGAAGTTATTACTATGTTTTTCAACAGATAATCCCGAATGATTGTGTGCCTCATCTGATGTATACGCGTGGTAGCCTTCATGTTTTGAACATACGACCAGGTCGTCCTACGAATCTCAACTGTCCATACCGGGTTTCTAAAAGAAGTGGAGACATAACAATCAAAGAATGGAAAAAATGTATGGACAGTCGTAAGGAGCTTCTTGGAAGCAATAAGCAGCGAAAGGCAAGAATTGGAGACAGGATGATCGCCATTCTTCATAATGGAGAGTCAGGGTCTATATTGTTTTATGCTATTTTACCTTAAGGGTGTTTAGGTCCTATACCTGATACTGATGATCATGTGCTAAGAACAATTATGTAGGGTTGGGTTCGATGACTATATATGAGGATGATGATCGTATGACTTATTATTAATAACGAGTATAAGTTGTATGATGATGCATGATTAGTAGGACTTGTTATTATATACATATATATGATGATGTATGATGCAAAGCATGCATGAGCATGTTATATCTGCGGGTGCAATGAACATAGCAGCAGCGTTGATAAACCAAGGACGAAAAGAGAGGACACTTCTCTCTATTAGCTAGCTATAATAACAACCTAAAAATAACCCCCAAACCCCCTAAAGCAGCCACTTTTGTAAAAAAAACATTGACTTTTGGTCCCGGTTGGTGGCTCCAACCGGGACCAAAGGCCCTCTGACTGGGCTCGGTGCACAGGGCCACGTGGAGCCACATTGGTCCCGGTTCGTGTTTGAACCGGGACTAATGGGTGGTGGTATTAGTAACGACCCATTAGTCCCGGTTCATGAACCGGGACTAAAGGCCCTTACTAACCGGACTGATGGATGGTTTTCTACTAGTGCTAACACAATACTCCCACAGCAACTCTCACACTGGATTATCATCCCCAAAACAGACAACATATATTGAAAAAGGCAGCACAGTGAGAAAATCTGAAGAATCTTAAACACACCCAAGCTCTGCATAAAAACATTTCAAACACACAACCACAACCGTATATTCGTTATAAAAACAACCGTGCCAAACACACTACAAACACAAAGTGAAAGTGACGCCCCTACCTGTCAGTGTGACCATATTGAGAGAAAAACTGAAACAACTAGCAAACTAATAACACCAGAGCGTGCCTTGCCTAAAACAAAAACAATACATTCCTGAGCAGACGGCTGTGCGTTGCCTAGATTCACGAAAGTGCACAACTGAGTGGTCCTCTTAATACATCTCTTCTTATACAAACGAATAGCAAGAAATCATAGAGGAAGATATTCTTGAAGGCACCCAGTCAACAAAAACATGATTGAACGAAAATAAACTTAAATTTACAAACCAGTCAACTCCATCTGGTTCAAAATAAAACCACCACAATTACAAATTCATCAGTCGATGTAATATTACCCAATACAATAACTATCAAATGACCAATTCATTACACAATCCTCAGAAACGTCATCCCCATCTGACATCAGGAAGACAGTGACGATGCAGGATGTCCCTCATCGACAGAAACCAGCGGTACAGCTCATAGCTCACATACCCTTCCTAAAGGAAAACCAAATGAAAACATCAATATACAAACAAAAATAAAAAACATACTGTTCTTGCAACAAAGGCAGTAACTAATGAAAATGAAATCTTCACTTACAATAGCTCCATATTTCAGGTGATCAAAGGTAAGTGGCTTCCAATCCCAGTAGTGACGAAGAAGTTCTGGAAAAGAGGCCTCCAGCTTGGAGTAAGATTCGTCAATGATGGCTCCTGCTAAGTCCTCCATGGAATCCCTTTCTTGACCGCCTTTTATCATGAACTTCTCTTGGATGTCGACGTGGTACCCTTCTGGAATTCTGATGAAATCTTGAAAAAGAGCATCTCTAATATTCCTGACGCCCACACTAGAGAATGTTATACCTCTATTCTCAAGGAAATCCTTCAGGACAGGGCACTCCGTCCTGGCCTTGCAGAAGTGATAGACCAAAACATGATTCCGCATAGCCAGTTGCATGACTGCGACTTATCTACGCCCATACCAATCCTTTCGTGTGAACTCCATGCCGAGAGCAACAAACTTGTACTTCTCCTCGCGCAACCAGTCCTCGTACAAGGCAATGATCTCCTCCACCTTGCCAGCCTCGTTCGTGTACCACACGTCGAGCTTCGTGTTACCGTCGGCAACTATCGAATGGTACTCGGTGGTGTTCAAAAAGTCGTCCATGGCAGCGAGCAGCAAGGTGCCAATGAGGACTCCTGAGACCCTGCGACAAGGTTAGGGAGTGGTACAGAGGGTGGGAACTGCCTGATGTTCTGCGGCTACAATACGACGTGGAGACCTCACAAACACGGCCAGTATTTAACCTTGGCAAGGGACGTTTGGGTTACCATACGGATTAACGTGTGAACTAGGAGCAGCATATAGACGGTTGTGCTTCCGTACCTCATGGAACCATGCACTTCCTAAAGTCACGGTTGTGCACAAATAATTGATATCACGGAGAAACCGAGGAGCCTCTAACTTTATTTTACGGTAACCGATACACTGAATAGTCATATCGAACAGCCACCACATAGGTCATCGATTCCTCCTTTGAACAAAGACCACCGACGAAAGAATCCAATGAAGCAAACGAACAGCCTGCCGTACACCTTAGCTCCGAAGGCCAGAACTCATCCGTCCCTCATCTACCTAGATTCACACCATCTGTCCCTCGAGAGTCAAGGCTGGTTTCACGTGAGGCACGGGTATGCAGGCACAAGACGCACATACATGTCTATTCCACAAGCACGAGCGTACAACTTTTGCAGATATCGGTCCCTATCACAACAGGCACGTACGCATGCAGGCAGAAACTCGCCGTAAACACGTCAATGCAGGAAACAAAGGCATGAAAACATAGCCTATATAGGCACATGCATCGGCTTCGCGAGCCACGTGATCTTTTCCGTCTTGTTTTTTAATCTCGACCTAAATCCTCTGTATACAAATCATCTGAATGCAAAAAAGACACCTCCAAGAGGCACCGATGACAACACTCTGTTCGAGAGTCATGGCATGTATCACGTGAGATACATCGATACTTGAAGCAAATCAACGGCACAAGTCGGAGAGCCACAGTTTTAAAGACTCCGGACGCACAGGCGTGTAGAAGCACATGCACGACAAGTAACAGACACCGCATCCCCTCACGGACGGACGTCTGACACCACGGGCACGAAGTGTCACAGCCAGTGTGTCCCCTGAGTAACACGAATGCACGCACTGGAAACACAGAACTGCAGCGTATACAGGCACGGAATTGCGGCTTCTCGGCACACATGCACGGCTTTGGAAATGGCGTTCTCGAGGCACAGGTACAAACCAGCTGGATGCACAATAGAGTGGTGGCAGAGGCACGGTTGTGCAGTCTCAAGAGAAACTGCCGTGTGACACCAGCACATACAGACATCACGTGTGTCACGTGAGGTACAGAAATAGCAGAAAAGAAGCCACGGGAGTGAAGCCTCCGCAGACACGGGTACCAGGCTACTAAAGGCACGGTCCCGAAGAACACAAAGACAGGGTACTAAAATGTTGCCTCGTACGTTAGCAGACGTGCCTCTCTTGTGCGAACGTGTAAAAGACAACAATTCAAATACAAACAAACGGCACTAAATATAAGCCAAACAAAAAAAACGCTTCTCCCAAACAATACATATGCGTCACGTCACGGACGGACGTCTGCACCAGAGGCACGTACAGTCACAGCCAACGTGATGCCTGAGACAAGAAAATGCACGTACAGGAGACACGGAACTGAAGCGTATACAGTCACGCAATTGCGGCTTCTCGGAGTTCTCGAGGCACGGGTACAAAACAGTTGGACGCACAAAAGAGTGATGGAAGAGGCACGGTTGTTCAGTCTCAAGAGAACTGCCGTGTGACACCAGCACAAGCAGACACCACGTGTGTCACGTGAGGTACAGAAATAGCGGAAAAGAAGCCATGGGAGTGAAGCCTCCGCAGACACGGATGCCGGGCTTCTAAAGGCACGGTCCCGAAGAACACAAAGACAGGGTACTGAAATGTTGCCTCGTACGTTAGCAGACGTGCCTCTCTTGTGCGAACGTGTAAAAGACAACAATTCAAAAACAAACAAACGGCGCTGAATATAAGCCAAACAAAAAAACGCTTCTCCCAAACAATACATATGCGCCACTTCAACAGGTTACCTAAATTTACATGAACTCGCACAAACGTCAACAATGAACTTGTAACATGAAAAAACATAAAAAAATTATTTACAAATCACATGAGACAAGCCAAACACGATACTGAATAACAAAACGGTACTCCATAGGATTAAACTAAAAGTACTCATTGATTATACAAAAAAAGAAATGAAAGTCTTCCAGGAGTCCATTCCTCACAGAAACGTCCACAAAAACGTCCAGCGTGACCCTTCTACTCAGTTGGAGTTCTGCTCCGAAACATCAACGGCATCTGCGGTCAGGAAGACAACGGGGATGCATCATGTCCTTCATCGACAAAACTCGGCGGTAGAGCTCGTGGCTCACATACCCATCCTAAAACAAAAAACGGATGAGAATGAAGATATACGTAAAGAGGAAAAAGTACTATTGTTGTAGTAAACAAAAATATAAAGACATAAAATCATAAAAAAAATGAAGTTTTCACTTACAATTGCCGCATATTTCAAATGTTCAAGGGAAAGCGGCTTCCATTCCCAGTAGTCATGCAGACCCTAGGGAAAAGACGACTTCATACTCAAGTAAGATTTGTCTATGACAGCTCCTGCCAAATCTGCCATGGAATCCCTAAGATTGCCTCCTTTGATCATGAGCTCCTCTTGAAGATCGATGTGACACTCTATTGGGATTTTGAGGAAACTGTTTGCGAGAACATCCCTATCGTTCCTGACGTCCACACTAGCGAAAACGATACCTTTGTTCCGAAGGAAATCCTTTAGAGGAGCGCACTCCGTCCTGGCCTTGCACAAGTGATAGACAAGAACATGCTTGCGCATCGCCAGTTGCATGACGGCAACTTTTCTACTACGATCAAAATAATCCTCTCGTGTGTACTCCAGATCAAGACCAACAAACTTGTACCTGTCCTCACGCAGCCATTCCTCATAAAGAGAAAGAATCTCCTCCACCTTGTAGGGCTCGTTGGTGTACAACACCTCGAGCCTGGTATTACCATCGGCATCTATAAAGAGACGCTCAGTATTGTTCCTGAAGTCATCGATGGAAAAGACGGTGACACCACAATGCAGTCTGACTGTGCTTCTCGTACGAGGCGAGGATGATGGGAGCTACCTGCACTTCTCTGGAGAGAATAAGACGCGATAACCTCCCGGAATAGACCACTACTTAACCTTGGGGAGAGACGACTCAGTTACATGCGCCATTAAATTGCATCGGGGACGGTGTGAATGGACGGTTGTGCTTCTGCAGCTTATGAAACCATGCACTTAAAAAGTCACGGCTGCCACGCTATAATCAAGGAGCCTAGATTAACTCTAGCACGGTATCTGCCACATTGAATACTAACAATAAATAGCCATCCCATCGGTCACCAGCACATCTTTTGACCGAGAGAACCATGAGAGGAGGCAAACTAGATGACCCTGTCGTACAAATACTACACGGGGAGTGAACCAAATTAAAAGCACGGTTCTGCCAGCACAAAAGCCACACGCGTGCCTCCAATTTGCTTAAAGACAAACCTCAGTGATACCAACGGACCTGCATCTATATGCCTGCACGTACCACCGAAAACATTGTTAAAACAAAAGCACGTCCATGCTTCTCACATACACATAACTGTGCGCTATAATACATATTCCCGCCTGAACCCAACGTACATAAAAACAGTGGCTTCCTGGGTCAACGACTATTGAATATTTTTTACAATAACAGAGTCACGAACCGTGGCTCCATTCCAGATGCAAAAGTGACTCTCAATAGGAACCATCATGCCTCCCGTAAATTTGCCTCCCCCGACGTATCGACCATGCATTTCCTGCTACAACGACAGCGCATCTAATAACATCCTCACCGTTCCTCTCCTAAAAACACACCCAACTATACCTGATTAAACATGTAATTAAAAAAATAAAACACAGAAGCACGAGTATGCTTTCCAGCATCTATAGCGGCGCCTCGCAAAAAATATGTAAGGCAGGATAGGCACGTAAAAGACTCAGTTGGGAGGCAGCACAGCTGGACAACTATAATGGGAGGCAGCTGGATGAGTCAAACATCTCGTGTCCCCATAACACCTCGGAATGCACACACACCATCTACAACCAGCATTAATTCCATTTCGCAGAATAAAAAATAAAAAAAGAAACACTCATTACTACTCTTGCTCTCTCCCGTCTCCTTTATATTTCAATAAGCTCCGACTCCCTCAGCCACATCAGAATTCATTTGCCTTCTCCGCCACCTGCTTCTAGGGTTCGTCCTTCTTCTCCGTCGCCTGCTTCTAAGGTTCGTGCTTCTTCCCAGCAATCAATCGATTAATTTCCAAGCCATGCTTCTCTCCTACATTGTTGGCCGTGCGTGCTTGCCCTAAGCTTCCCATCACAACCCATCTGCCTTATACGACCACCTACTTATAGGGTTCGTGCTTCTTTCCCGCACACCGTCTCATTTCAAACAAGTTATTGTAGAGTTTTTGTTGGGTCTCTCGATTAACTTCCAAGCCGTACTTCTCTCGTGGATTTACTAGCCGTGTGTGCTTGCCCTAAGCTTCCCCTACCCCGTACTTATCTCGTAGATTTGCTAGCCGTGCGTGCTTGCCCTAAGATTCCCCTACCCCGTACTCTTCTCAAGTAGATTTGCTAGACGTGTGTGCTTGCCCTAAGCTTCCCCTACCCCAATCTCCGTTCGTCAACCCTCATTCTTCCTCTATCCTAGGTAAAAATCATATGCATAAGCAGCATGCTCCGATCCGTATTTACGTTTTACGTCTTGGTTTTTCATTTGATAGTTATTGAAGCGTCAGATCCGGTACAACGACTTCATTCTCTAAAGGAATATAAAAACCATTAGAAAAACCAAACAACTATTCTAAACTAGTAGATGAGAAGATTTCTGGTAAATTTGTAGTTGTTGTCTGCCTTCATACGGATATTTTAATATGGCTGACATAGTTGAAGCCGTCTACCTTCAACGCGGAAGCTTGTTTTTAAATTGTTATGATATTCTTGTTTTCTTAACATAATTTTTCTGAATTATTTAGATATGATTTGCCCTACCTGCCGCCAACCAGGCGGCCCTTGCGAATCACACCCTGAAATTCTCCAGGAGTTTGAGGTTATTCTTGATGAAAATTGCTGGAGACGCATGGTTAGTAAGCATCACTAACATATTAGTTGCCTACAACACAATAGAAAACGTCACTGTTACTTCTTCGCACCTGCCTTGTGTTTTCATTTCCCATTAGTTTGCCTGCCTATGCCCTAATTAATATAGTCCATTAGTTTTGCCTGCCTATGTCTTGATTACTATAATGCATCTTCAGTTCTAATTAAAACTAGTCAGCATATGCCAAAACTAGTCAACGTTTTCACAACAAAGGCACGACCATGCATCTACTGAGTGTTCTACCGTTCACACGACTACTTTCACAGCCAAAGATGGAATACGCACATATGGATCACGCACGCAGCATGCAACGTATAAAAAAAATTCAAAGAACGAGATAATTGAAAATCTTTAAAAAAACAGATAAAGCAAACGACTGTTTACAAAAATCTACGCTTGGAACCGCCGGGTGACTAGAAACTGCTCTTTGCCGGTTTCCTTTTTTGCACGACAAAAGATCCCTTTCACTTTTCCGACTCCATTTGCATCTTCTCCCTCCAAAGGTTCTCGGCGGCCACAGTTCACCACCGCACACCTCCAGCCATGGACGACGGGAAAATAACAACATTCACCGAGCACATCACTACCCACGGTACAACCGTGCTGGAGTTGGTGTACACCAGCGACCCAAGGACCATGGAACGGATCATCAAAAAGTACGAGGAATGGCTAAAGGAGGAGAAGAACAAGTTCGTCGGCCTCGACCTCGAGTACACATGTAAGAGCAGTTATGTACGACAAGGGATCGCCGTCGTCCAACTTTCCATGCGCGAGCATGTCCTTGTATACCACTACTTCAGGTCCAAGCGCTCCCAGGCGTTAGTTGACTTCCTGCAATGGAAAGCGGTAACTTTCACCAGCGTCGACACCAGGAACGACAAGACCATGCTGGCCCGTGCATGCATCAGAATTCCAGATGAGCACCATGTCAACATCCAGATGCTATTCTGCATCAAGGGTGGTGGAGAAAGGGACTCCATGGCTGACCTTGCAGCGGCCATCATCGACCCCTCATACAAGAACATGAAGAAATCATTCCCAAAGGAGAAGCACCAGTTCTGGGAGTGGAAGCCGCTTTCCCCGATACACCTTGAGTACGCGGCAAAGGACGGGTATGTTAGTTATGAGTTGTACCATAGAATCCTAATCATCAAGAACGGGCTACGTCACCTCCACCAACAACCAGTGAAAGAAAGACTCCACCCGCGTAAGAACAAAGACGAGGGATCTTCCAGCGGCTGGAAGCGTCGGAAGGGAAGCAGCGGTTGGTAAAATACGAGAAAATGGATCGTGCCGTGATCGATTGATCTGCCGTGATCAAGTGATCAGGTGCGTGGCACAACTATTATGATAATTTAGGTTGAATGAACCCATGTTGTAAATATGTTTGTTCTTGCTCAAAGATGTTGTCTGTGTTGTATTACTATTTTACGTCTGAACTTTGAACACATTGGTGTGCGTGTCTAAATGTAATTAGTAAGTTATGTCCAAGTATTGAGCAAGCATATATTGTGTCCATGACTATAGAACTAGAGATATGTCGCACGACATTGTATTATAATTTTCATACTCAACCTTTACAAGATGCATCATGCATTTACAAGAATATGTGATGGTATCGTTGCAAACTTTTAGTAGAATGCTTATTCAACATTGGCATAAACAATTCATAAATATTGCAGAAGAACATTCGGTACACACACACAAGGGACAAGAACTTTGCTACTTTGACCACACCGTTCATTCACAGGTTCCTCTCCGTACACCAGTCCTCCACGATGCCACAAAACTACACTACCCTGTACAACTGACCCATGTACAACCGCGCCTCTCTAAGTGTAAACTCAACCCATGCCTCTGGTGCCACGCACCCATGACCTTAGAGACTTCACACCTGTGCATCCACAACCAAGCCTCTCTAACCAAATATTCGAATCGATGCCTCTGCTAACATACATCCGTGCCTCAAGACACTTGATAGCAGCAAGAGGGTTCAAAACCGTGCATCCACACAACCGTGCTTGTACTGACTGCACTTCAGTGCCTCCGTTTGCTCGATCGACGTGCCTCACATGAAACCCACAGTAACTCTACATGGTCCGCGCGACTGATCGCCCGTGCCTCCGCACAACCGTGCATGTACTAACTTCAATTACGTGCCTCCATTTCCTCAATCCACGTGTCTCACATGAAACCCAGACTAACTCTACGTGCTCCGCGCGACTGATCGCCCGTGCCTCCGCACAACCGTGCCTGTACTAACTTCAATTACGTGCCTCCATTTCCTCAATCCACGTGCCTCACATGAAACCCACTGTAACTCTACGTGCTACACACACACGTGCCTCTCGCATGAAACCCACAGTATCTCTCTGCGTGTTAGGCACCCGTCATCGCCCCTGTAACTTTGCTATTGCACACACGTTCCTCTCAGTATACCCGTGTTCCAAACAACCGTGCATGTACTGACTGCAATTCCATGCCTATGTTTGCTGACACCACGTGCCTCACATGAAACCCATGGTAACTCTACGTGCCTCCACACAACCGTGCCTGTTTTGACTTCAATTCCGTGACTCAGTTTGCTGAATCCAAGTGCCTCTCACATAAAAGAGATGCACAGCCATGCCTCAGAGTAAACAACACACGTGCCTCTACTGTATTTATAACTTTGACCATAATTATATAACATCCGTCCAAAAAAATATCATTAAAAGAGATGCACAACCAATCCTCTTATACATCAAAATCCATTATGTTCAAAGGCTATAACTAACATAACTGTGGCAGAAGATTGAAGATAACAACAAGCCTCCCAACAAGCTGTTTGAAAGTTATCAGCACCAAGCTGTTTACTTCAATAGATGATGCCTGAAGAAAATCACTGAAACCTTCCTGTTTGAACACCATTCTATTACCCAAACCAATGAAGTAGGAGCAAGGAGTGCTCATATATATATCATCATCACCAGATTCTAGAGTAACTTCAAGAGTTAAAACGCCAGTTCTAGGAAAAGTCACAAACTCCTTCAAACTCCTCACAACAATACCAGGAATAACCTGACAAAAAACATTAAGCTATCAGAAATAGAATAAAAATTCAAAACTATAAATAGAAGACGTAATAAAAATAAATAAATAAACAGAAACAAAAAAAACAATGGGAAAAAAATCTGACCATATGATGACCATTAACATTCATGGAACCAATCCTGTGAACAAAAGGACAACAGGGTATGTAGTCATCATCAAATAGTTGACACCTCATGAAATACATCTGCTGATAATTAAGAAAAACACCACGGGTGTAATAACAACTCCCAACAAGCTCCTTCTCGGAGTCGCTCAAACCATGTAGAGCTACAAAATATAATTACACGGGCTCAAGGGAACAGAAAAATAAAAATGTACAATAAAACAAGATAAAAAATTCCTTAAAAATAAGCCTTACCAACAGACGGTAAAGGAGACAACGCATCTCGACGACCAACACGATAAAAATCAATAGCAATCCAAGTTCCATAATGTTCAAGCCTAATGGTCATTATATCACGAGGACGAACACCATAATCACTGACCAATCGTTCCCAGGAAGAACCATGGAATTTGCTCCTCACATGACCATGACTAAACAGAACACCATACAAATAACCCTCATTGCATTGAAGAGCCAGATCAGTATCTTCGTCACCCCTCCTTATGGCTAAAGCCCTACACTCCTCGATGTAACGAGCAAGATGAGCTCTAACACTGCACGGAAAATACTGCACAACAAATCAAAACAAGGATCATAATCAAAATCTAAACAGCATGGACATCACCAAAAGAAATAAGCGTGTGAGCCAAAAATTGAACAACTATAAAATGATTCTCTTACAACACGCCTCCAACAACGCCGATCCAGGACCACACTGAACCCATCTACAGAAGAATCAACAGAAGAACACGGGCCACCAGGCATACGGCAAAAAAGGACAAGCCATAACTGCAAGGAACACAATGGTTATCAACAACTAATCCCACAAAACCCAGTTGAAACTTGACATCTGATAGTGTTGGTAGTCCCCACCCGTAACTACCCCATAAATCTCCATATCCCGGAAATATAATGGGAACATAAAGAGAAACGTTAAAAGGAAACAAGAAATCCACGAAGGCAACCAGTAGGGAACGACGATATCGCGAACGGGGAAGCGCACTCGACGCTAAAGAAGGACTACCGTAAGAGCAGCCAACAAGCGCGGCGGCCGGAACAACTGCCGCCGTAACCACGCGACAAGAGCAGCGGCGGCGACGGGCGGAGACGACGACAAAGAAAGAACAATGCGCGATGAGGGTTCGCCCACAACAGAGAGAAAAAGATCTCAAATCAGATCAAAAGGTATTACAAAACATTAGAAGTATAAGGACTAAAGTGAAAAAAGAAAAAACCACAAAGGGAAACCGGAAACCGGAAATCATGGGAGAAGCCGTGCGCGCGCCAAGTGTCACGTGCGGAGCACATCCGAAAAGTCTCGGGAGCACTCCGCGCGTGACACTTGGCGCGCGCGGAGCGCTCCCCGACTAATCGTTGCGGGGAGCGCTCCTCAATTAGTGATTTCGAGGAAGGAGTCCAGCGAAAAAAATCGCTTGGCCCATCGTACGTGTTGTAGAGAGATAGGCATCCACGAGAGGCCCAACCATTGTTTTTGTTTCCTTTGCAGGAAAATAGCGTTGTCTCAAAAAAAAAGGAAAATAGCGATCGTCAATGGAGGTTGTAACTGAATGGGAGAGCTGGATAGGATGGCGAGCTCTATGGCTAATTAGGGATCGAGTACCTTCGGTCATGTGAGGAAAGAACTACGGGATCTCAAGAGAAAAGTGGAGGAGTTGAGATCTGGCCCAGGTAGACTAGGCCCTTCTTATGAGGAGACTAAGGTGGAAGCTAGAATTATTGAGCTAAACTACCGAGAGGAGATAATGTGGCGGCAGAGATCTCGTATACAATGGCTGGCAGAGGAAGATGGTAATACAAAATTCTTTCATCAGAAGGCAAGCAACAGGAGAAGGAAGAACCGGATAGAACAGATTACTCGTGATGACGGGTCTATCTGTAACAATGAAGGAGAGATAGGTCACATGGTGACTGAATTTTATGCAAACTTGTATAAATCTGAGGGCACAGTGGGGATGGAGGAGGTTTTATCCCATATACCGTCCAAGGTGAATGGTGAGATGAATGCTATGCTAAATGCCCCTTTACAGTGCTGCTGAGGTAATGGATGCTCTCTTTCAAATGTTTCCTACCAAGGCACTGGGACCGGATGGTTTTCCGGCTCAGTTTTTTCAGAAAAATTGGGGTGTGTGTGGTGATAAGGTGACTAAGATGGCACTACATGTACTGAATGGTGATGATTCTCCGGAGGTTATAAATAGGACGTTCATTGTTTTGATTCCTAAGGTATCCAACCCAACCTCTCTTAATCAATTTCGACCCATAAGCTTGTGTAATGTAATCTTTAAGATTATATCAAAAGCTTATGCTAATCGGTTGAAAAAGATTTTACCGGAGATTATATCATCGGAGCAGTCTGCTTTTTTCCTTGGGAGACTCATAGCTGACAACATCATAGCAGCGTATGAATGTCTGCACTTTATGAAAAGATCAACAAGTAAGAAGAATGCTTTTTGTGCTCTGAAAGTTGACATGATGAAGGCATACGACCGGGTCGAGTGGAGTTATTTGGAAGCGGTGATGTTGAAACTTGGCTTCAATGCCACTTGGGTTACAAAGATTATGCAGTGTGTATCAGCAGTCTCTTTTTCTGTGCTCCTTAATGGAAGCAAGCTGGAGGATTTTATGCCTATACGAGGTATAAGGCAAGGTGATCCTATCTCACCGTACCTCTTTTTGTTAGCGGCAGAAGGATTATCATGTTTATTGAAGGCACAGAGCTCACATGATGATGTTCAGGGAGTTGTGGTTGATGCAGGGGGGCCCCGAGTTAACCACCTTCTGTTCGCCGATGATTGCTTGCTTATGTTTAAGGCGACTGAAGTTGGAGCCACCACTATGAGGGACTCCATCCAACAATATTGTGGGGCTTCAGGTCAGCGGGTAAATCTTTTGAAATCAAGCATCTTTTTCAGCAAAAAGTGCCCGGGTGATAGGAAGAATATGATAAAAGGTATTCTTGATGTCCAGAATGAGTTGCTTACACCAAGGTATTTGGGTCTACCTTCAGATGTGGGGAAGTCAAAAAACGATTCTTTCAAGTACATCAAGGATAGATTATGGGGGAAGGTTAAAGGATGGATTGAGAGATGCATGGCGGCGGGGGGCAAGGAAATTCTTATTAAATCAGTAGCTCAAGTTGTTCCTACATTCTCGATGTCTTGCTTTCTTTTGCCAAGGGGTTTGTGCCAGCAAATCGATACTATGCTGAGAAAGTTCTTTTGGGGCAGCAAAGAAGGGAATAGGAAGGTTGCATGGGTGTCTTGGGAGATTCTGACGATGCCAAAATATCAAGAAGGTTTGGGATTCCAGGATACTCAACTTTTTAACTTGGCCATGCTGGCCAAACAAGCTTGGAGGCTTGTGCAAGATCCAGACTCGCTCAGTGCAAAGCTTCTCAAAGCGGTGTACTATTCAGACAATGATGTACTGCAGGCTGAGCTAGGAAGCAACCCCTCCCAGGTGTGGAGGGCGATCCACGGGGGGGTTGGGGTGCTGAAACAAGGTCTTATTAGACGGATTGGTAACGGTCGATCGACGAGGGTGTGGGAGGATAATTGGCTTCCACGTGATTCCATGTTGCGAGCATTACACCCGAGATCGGCTAATCCTCCTGAATGGGTGAGTGACCTCATTGATGAACCAACAAAGAGCTGGAATAGGCAGCAAATTTCTGAACATATGCAGGTGCCAGACGCACAGGTTGTTCTGAACATTCCGTTGTGCTCGCGTAATCTTGACGATAGATGGGCATGGCATTATGAACGAAATGGAATTTTCTCTGTCCGGTCGGCCTATCGGCTCCTGGTCGATACGCAGAGAAGAAGGGAGGCGTGGCTGGAGGGAAAACCAGCAACCTCCAATTGGCAAGGTGCTCAGAATCAATGGAAGAAACTCTGGAGAATTAAGGTACCAGGGAAGGTAAGAAATTTTGCTTGGCGCCTTGCACGAAACTCTGTCCCAACCGAAGCTGTTAGGGCTGGTAGAAATATGTCAGACTCAAATCTCTGTCAAATATGTAAAGGAGCTGAAGATTCTTGGCGCCACGCTCTGATTGATTGTACTATGTCCAAGTGTGTTTGGAGTCTGATTGATGAGGAAATTGTAGAGCATTTGATTGCATGCAATTCATCTGATGCACGACTCCGGATGGGGGATTTGATGGAGTCTATGCAAGCTGCAGATTTTATCAAAGTGCTTGTCACCTTGTGGGCGATCTGGTGGGCCCGTCGAAAGGCTATCCACGAGAGCGAGTTCCAATTACCTTTGAACACTTTCAAATTCGTTGAAAAATTCATGGCAGACTTGGCCTTGATTCCGGGGCCGTCGACAGTGCGTATGGGCGGCTCCACTTCGAGCATAGCACGTGGACAGATAAACAGGAGCTGGATTCCTCCATCGCAAGGTCATGTGAAGATTAATGTGGACGCTGCTATCTCTAGGAACAATGATAGAGGCTCGTTTGCAGCAATCTGTCGTGATGAACAGGGCATGTACTTGGGTTCCTCTGCAGTTGTTGTTCAAGGCCTTGTTCATCCCGACATTCTTGAAGCGATGGCCTTTAATGAAGCATTGGCTCTTGCTGATGATCTGTATGTGAAAAAGGTTCACATAGGAACTGATTGTATGGCGACCATCAATAATCTGAATCAGATTTATATGGGCTCCAGCAGCACCATCATTCATGATACAAAGCTGAAGATGAGAGAGCTGGAGGACGTTCGTATGGAGCACGAAAAGCGGGAGCACAACAGCGAGGCCCATAACCTCGCAAAAGCCTCATGTTCTCTTGATTTGGGGCGTCATTTGTGGCTGACGGACACCCCCCAGTTTATGTATGTACCTCGTATGATTTCAGTTGATTAAAGTTCAGTTTTTACCCCTCAAAAAAAAAACTGAATGGGAGAGAAAAAGTCATGTGCACCTTATAATATGGGACTGCATGCAAAGACTTGCACTCCCAAGATTTTGGAAAGGAGGGAGTATTAAAGCTAGCATATGGACGACGAGGGCTACCGGCAACGTAATAAGAAAAATAATTTGCTGTACATGATCTTTATACCTGTGGTTTTTATTTCTCAAAAAGAGAAATCAAGTATGTAAGCATGCATGCGCCACTGCTCCGATCCTCCCTCACATCATCTTGCCCGCTCGCAGCATAGCATGGCGACCCACCGCTCCCTCTTGCCCGCACCATGCATCACGGCGCTGCTCCTGGCGGCGGTGATCAGCACCGATGCCTCCTACACCGTACAGGAAGATCGGAGGGAGGCGCATCTCGAGCCGGCTGACGAAGCCGGCCACAGGACGTACATCGTCCTTCTCGAGCCACCGGCAGGAGGCCAACACATGGATGTCGATGCTCACAGAGCATGGCACCAGTCCTTCCTGCCGTCCATGAAGACGGCCCTCGGCAAGCCGCGACTGCGGCGGTCGTACCGGACCCTCGTCCACGGGTTCTCTGCGCGGTTGACGGAGAGGGAGGTGAAGCGGGTCTCCGCCAAGCCGGGAGTCATCCGGGCCTTCCCCAACGTCATCCGGTACCTGGAGACCACGCGGACGCCGGCGTTCCTCGGCCTCCCCTACCAGGTAGGGATGTCAACTGGTCCGTTTAATCCCGTTTAAAATCCACTTATGATTTGATAGTTTAAAAAGGTTTTTTTGTTAGTTTGATGAAAATGAATTATCAGGCTACTCTCTCCTTCCATATATATAGGGTCTAATGTGTTTTTCAATACCGCCTTTGACTATTGACAAGATTAATAATACATGAGATGTATAATGTGAAAATTACATCATTGAAAGCTCCTTTCACATATGAATTTGGCGGATGCTTTGTGTAAGTTGCATGCCATATATTATTGCTCTAACATTTGGTCAAATTTAGCCTCGAAAAACGTCTTAGGCCCTATATGAGTAAATTGCAAAAAACCACCACATTTGTGGACCCTAAATCAAAAAACCACCATGTTTCGTTTTTTTTGCAAAAAACATCCGGTATCCAGTAATCTTTTTGCGAAAAACACTAATCAGTCGATAAAAAGTGTTTGACTGGAAATCTGACAGGTGGGACCTAGCTGTAAGTGCTGACTTGGAGGTCAAATATCACACCGTTTGCATGAGCCATTAGGATGACGTGGGGCCCACCCTACAGCGTCTCTATTCCTCGCTATCTTTCTTCCCTTCATTTCATCGAGCACCTGGTGCGCGCGATGCCGACCACCGCCGCCGCTCCATGCACCTGCCCCACCCGGCCCGACCGTCGAGTCTGCAGCCATCTCCGCGCGCCTCGCCGGCGCCGACCCCTGGCGCGAAGTCCGCCTCCTGGGTGTGGTGGGACGTCTAGGAGCTCGATGGCGCCACCCCACGCCTCGTCTCCATTCGCGCACAGGATGTGGAGCCCGACGGCGCCGGCCTAACCGTCGAGTCCGTAGCCATGTCCGAGTGCCTCGTCGGCTCTGCCGAACCGCAGAGTCCGCTTCCTGGGCGAATCCCATCTCCGCACAGGGAGCTCGCTATGGCCGCATGAGTGCATGACCCGAGGCACCAGCCAGCGGCGCCGTGGGTAGAGTCTACCTCACCCGACGCGGCATTCCCGGCTTACCGCAAGCGCAGGGCGGCTGCCAGCTACGCGGCGCAACCAGCTGCGGTGCGCAGCCTCACCTCCGCGCTCGGCCTGGAGACGGCGCCGTCTGCCGCTCATCCGTGGTCATCAGATCCGGCGAGGAGCATCCCGGCGGCCAGAGACGCCTTGAGCAGGAGAAAACCATGTCGGAGGAATCCCGAGACGTCCTGCGTTGACGAAGCCGTGCTCTGAACTCACGCCGGCTGCTCGCCGGAGCATGCGGACGAGCACCTGAGGACGCGCGCGTGGCGCTCCGTGCTTGCGGAAGCACGACCGAGGTGCAGCACGCGCACGCGGCACACAGGTGCTCGCGAGGTGGCCGGGAACGATGGGTGCTCAGGCAAAAGGGGGCTACGCCGCTACGGGAAGCGGACGAGATCGGGGGCAGTAAGCCATAGCCGCCGCCGGCAGCTGGAGGCCGCGGAGACAGCAGAGGGCCCGCGTGTAGAGGTGGCGGCGCTCGCGCAGAGCAGGGGCGCCGCGGACGCCCGCGATGGAGGCGACCGCTGACGGCTCGCGGGCTTGACACGGGTGACATCGAGACCCATCGACGGTGCCGTCTCCTCCCCGCCAAGTGGACCTGACATTGGGACCCATCGGTCAGGTTTGGCGTCAAATGGCTCTAATCTGAGCAATTAGCGTTTTTTGCAAACTGTCAGCAGAATACCAGATGTTTTTTGCAAAAAAAACGAAACGGGGTGGTTTTTTGATTTAGGGTTCACAAATGTGGTGGTTTTTCTGCAATTTACTCAGCCCTATATAGATGGAAAGAGGTAGTAGCAAAAATTAACTAACGGGATTGTGAATGCTATTTATTTGACACTGACATCCCTACTACCAGGTGGAGGAGTCGCCCGAAGACTGGCCTGGCTATGGCGGCCTTGGGATGATAATCGGCATCGTGGATGGCGGCATCGCCAACAATCATCCGTCCATGGACGACGCTGGATTCGAGGGCATCGAGCCGCCGCAACGATGGAGGGGCTCCTGCCACAAGGACTTCAAGTGCAACAGGAAGATCATCGGGGCCAAGAATTACTTCAACTCCGCACCACCTTTGGATGTCGACAGCGGGCATGGCACCCACGTGGCGACCATCGCGGCGGGAAACTTCGTCGCAGGCGCCAACGTCAACGGCCTCGCCAGGGGCAACGCGTCAGGCATCGCTCCGCAGGCGCACGTCGCCGTCTACAAGGGGTGCAGCCGAACGAGCTGCCCTGACGAATCGGTGCTGTCAGCCATCATTGCGGCGGTGGACGACGGGGTAGATGTCATCTCGCTGTCTGTCGGAGGAATCTCCAACGCTACGTACGACCATGACCCGATTGCCGTGGCCTCCTTCGCCGCCATGCGGGCCGGCATCCTCGTCGTCGCTACCGCCGGCAATGCGGGCCCACATCCATCGACCGTCCAGAACGACGTACCTTGGCTTATGACCGTGGGAGCCGGCACCGTGGACCGGTTACTTATGGCGAGGGTTGTAATTGGGGGCGTGCATAACCCACTGCATATATTTGCCGGTCAGTCGCTCGCCGATAGGCAGTGGCTGACGACAGTTCGACCAGATGTTATGCACGATCTGCTCTACAGCAACGACGGGGATCGCGCCAAGTGCGTGTACCCGAAAGACGAGATGGCGGTACGTGTTTCAGGCCGGGTCGTCATCTGCGATGAAATAGAAGAGGATGAAGTGGAAGAGGGTCCCGTCGATGAGTTGCTGAGTAGTAATGCGTCAGCGATCATTGTGGTGGACTCAAAGGAGTGCGGATACACCAGAAACTTGGTGGACATGGGCGACATTCCGATTCTTCAGGTGCCCTACAACGATGGAGTGTCTTTGAAGGACTATTCATCTTCGCCGCACCTCAAGGCGGCTGTCGACTTCAACCGCGGCACCGTTCTGGGTACTACTCCAGCTCCCACGGTGGCCTATTTCTCGTCACGTGGCCCGAGCCAATACTTCCCCGCCATCCTGAAGCCCGACGTGCTCGCGCCCGGGGTCAATATCCTAGGAGGGATACCGTACAAGCCCAGCGACGGTCCTGTGTACTTCGGGTTCAAGTCGGGCACCTCCATGGCGGCTCCACATGTAAGCGGCGCAGCCATCTTGTTGAAGAGCGCACATCCAAGTTGGAGTCCAGCCGCAATCAAGTAAAAATGCCCACTAACTAATAAACTAGCTAGGAAGCAATCATACTGATCATATTTTCTGATTTTATGATCTGCAGGTCTGCGCTGATGACAACGGCGGACATAGTCGACAACTCCGGGCATGGAATCCGAGACGAGCAGCTAGACGCTGCCAACGCGTACAAAATGGGAGCTGGGCACATCAACGTGTCCAGGGCCATGGACCCTGGGCTCGTGTACGAGCTCAAGGAGGGGCAGTACGCTGCCCACGTCTGCTCCACGCTCGGCGAGGCCGCACTGCGCGCTGTTGCATGCAATAACTCGTGGAGATGCTCCGAGCTGCCAGCCACGCACCCGTCCAACCTCAACTACCCAAGCATCACGGTCCCGCTGCAACCGAGGGGGTTCATTGTGGTGAGGACGCTGACGAACGTCGCGCCTCGGATCTCCGAGCCGGAGATATACATGGCCAAGGTGGTCATGCCTTCGGAGGTGCGCGTGATCATCGACCCAAGCACACTCATGTTCAATTATACAGGACAGGAGGGCTCGTACCAGATCTTCGTGAGGAGCACCAGCAACTCACCGGTCCAAGGAGCTGTATACCACGGTACCGTCGAATGGTCTTCAAGCGAGCACACGGTCACAAGCCCCATGCTTGCCGTCGTCGACCTGGCCACCTCTCACCCGTCCACGCCGTGGAAGCTTCACTGAGCAAGGAGTTTCTACTAGTATTTACTTTGTTGTCCGTCCCTATCGAACCGGGCGCCGACCAGCAGGTATTGCCGGCGGTGTGGCCGGCGTTTATGCCTGGCCAGGCATAAACTCCAACAGATCTCCGGTTCTAAATCATGGCACGCTGGGTGAGTTATGTTAATGTTAACTATGGCCAATCTTGAGACGTTAATTGGTGTTCCGCTTTTGCTAATCCTGTGCATGCTGTGCGTATTAACAGTAGTTGTTCTCCTCTGTTTCTTGTGAGGATGCGCTTGCAACTAAAATCGGAACTGTACGATTACCCAAATCGACACAAACTAAATACAATAAGAAATACTACCTCCGTCCTAGTTTATTAGTTTCTTTTGTAATCTGTGCTAAATTTTGACCAAAGATATAACTGATAAAATGTTAGTGTATGTCAACAAAAATTATATCGTTGGATTCATATTTGAACATAGTTTTCAATGATATAATTTTTTATGACACGCATGAACATTTTGTTAGTCAAATTTATGATCAAAATTTAGCACAGATTCAATGAGGACCAATAAACCAGGACGGAGGTAGTATAAAGTTATCGAAATCAACAGTTCTATAAAAAAATCAAAAAGACAATTCAGAACAGAAGACTTAGACATGACGACGATCCATGCTAATTACGTTGTAGAAAAAACAACATTAACATCAGGATGCAAAAATGATAAACCTTTTAGAAATATTGAAATAGACCTCGTCTTTTGAGAAATAAAAAAGTTTGATTTCATAACATAAAAGTGTTCTTTCATGAGGCACAAAATCTGAAGCATTTCAATGTACACTCGAAGAGCTCCTTTACGGTGATTGGGGCAGTACTGGGAGTACTTTCGAGTACTCACCCCTCCGATTTTTATTAGCCGTCCGATTTGGTGCGGGATTAAAAATGAATAAACCTAATTAGTTTAATCAGAGAAGGGCATAATGGTCCAAGGTAAAATATTCTATTTTCAACCGATCACGGCCATGACGTCTAGATCCAGTCCTCGTTCTCGTCCTCTTCCTTTTGTCCCACAAGCTAAACTTAACAAAATCATCACTAAGTTCGCATGTTTTACTACAATGCTGATTCCTGTGCACGCTTCAAGTTGTCATGACGACTTTGCTGCTGCTCTGATATGCATGCACTGCTTAGTCTTAATCTTCGTTAAGTTATTCTTCATATGATTGTCTTTGAAGAACTTGAATTTGAAGAATCTGTT
>NC_041387.1:15603526-15608690 GCF_002162155.2 Triticum dicoccoides
TTGTATTAGGTATTTAACTAACAAACTGAGTCGATACAAAATATGTTTTTGTTTTTTATTATATCTTTATTCGTTGATGCTTAATGAAAAAATCGCAATGGATTCTCAAGTGTGTGTGTGTGTGTGTGTGTGTGTGTGTGTGTGTGTGGGTGGGTGGGTGGGTGCGTGAGTGTGTGGGGTGGGGGGGTGGGGGGGTTATTTTTGACGTATTGAAAAATGATTAAATCTCAACATCATCGTAATGCTTGAAAATTTACTATAATCTGGATGCATACATGCAATTGCTATACAATGTCAATATGTATGCAAATCATGCAGTGTGAAGATTACGATATTATATGATTGTCTGGCATATCTTGAAACAATGCAAGTTCTCTATAATTTGTGTGCAAGTTTTATCATAATTTTTCTAAATGTCTTTTTTATTTTCTTTCTTCTTTAGGGTAATATCAATGCCCTTTAGTTCATTCTTCCTCAGAATAACTTACGTTGTTTATTTTTTTAATATTTTTGTTTTAGAATAACTTATGATTGTCTTGCATATCTTGAAACGGTGCAAGTTCTGTATAATTTGTGCGCAAGTTGTGTCATCATTTATATATATTTTTCACTTTCTTTCTTCCTTTAGGGTTATACCAATGCCTTTAGTCCATTTTTCCTTAGAATAAGTCATGTTGTTTATTTTATCTTTTTTTAGTAAAAAAAACTCTATCATGGCTCTTATTGTCTTGTGTGTTTGATGTGTGCGTGTGTGTGTGAGCGCGCTGGTGCGTGTGTGAGAGGTATGAGGAGATTACACCACCACCATGAGATGCAATTTATTTTCAACGTGTCTAGCAACGATTAATCTTCAACTTTATTATTTTATTGTTTGAATAATGAGTGTACATGGATATGTAAATATGCAATGCGGTTTCTATGCAATCTATGTATAAAATTATGTTGTTGTCTGAAAGTTACACAACTATATATTTGGTCTTGAATATTGTAGAACAGTGCTAGTTCTATGAAATACATGTGCAATTTTAATCATTGTTTACTTAAAATTTCTTTCTTCATATTCTTTTTTGGGGTAATACACATGCCATTATTTTATTATATTTTAGGATAAATTTTGTTTTAGTTTACGTTTCCATTTTGTCGCTTGCGGTAATGTTTCTGCCTCTAATTGTTTTGGCCTAGTTGATTTTTGGTTGTCAGGCGTTCTCCTATATTGGCATATGTTGCAGTGTTTTGATGTTGCAGTGGTGTGACACTATTTCATTATGTGTTAAGAAATTAAAATGAGATTTTTTTTGTAATTTATCTAGTTACTTTTATTCTTCATTTTCTTTCTTGTTTTAGGTTAATATAAAAAAGTTATTATGTCTTAGAACAATTTTCTTTTGTTTTAGTTTTCTCGCGAGTGCTATTGTTTCCGTCTCCAGGTTTGTCATTGTCGGATTTTCTACTGTGTTTGTGCATACATATATTTCAGGTGATTTCTTGTTAGTAACTATAGTATATATATATATTATTTTATTGTTGAGAAAACAAGACTATACTTGTTGTATCTATACCTAATAATAATACAGCACAAAATGCTTATGCCCGTACGTTATTAAATTTACCCTTGAAGTTGATGAAAATTACACATCAATGCCACCTATAAGCAGCAAAAATGAATCTTTTTTAACTCCCGCCCGGTTGTGTTTGGTTCATCTACTAATAATCGCTCACACAGCTCCATCGGGGAGTCTGGGTTCGATCCCACCTTCTCCCAACTTTTCTTCACAAATTTCAATTGGCGTAAGATAGAGTTGTCCCTCCGAGCGTCACTTAGCACATGGGCTGCGCAGTGTGCTTTCGGCTCAGCTAATATTTTTTGCAGATTCAAGGACTTATCAAAATATTCATACCTTTCAAACCCTGGGCTCGTGTATGAGCTCAAGGAGGGGCAGTAGGCTGCCGGCCCACGTCTGCTCTACCCTTGGCGAGGCTGCACTGCGTGCCGTTTCGCGCAATAACTTGTGGAGATGCTTCGAGCTGCCCACCTCGCACTAGTCCAACCTCAACTACCCGAGCATCACAGTCCCGCTGTCTGCTCTACCCTTGGCGAGGCTGAACTGTGTGCCGTTTCGCGCAATAACTTGTGGAGATGCTCCGAGCTGCCCGCCTCGCACCCGTACAGGAAGTTGTAGATTCAGGCTCCAGTTTTGTTCGCGTACAACAGTCATCAGGTAACGAAGATGAAGATGGGAGTTACGACTGGTACGCCTGAATATTTTGGAGCAAGGCGAGCAGTGGATGAAGATGGGAGTTACGACTGATACGCCTGAATATTTTGGAGCAAGGCAAGCAGCGGACGTTGCCGGTTTTACACAGTTTTCTATTGTCAAGGAAATCCAAGAGGTTTCTGTTCAGATTTCGAGCACACATACAAAGACCAAATCACATAAAAGGAATTGTAACGAGATCGGTGTCCTTGGTAGTTCAAAGGATAAGTCCAGATCACCTAATAAACAGGCAGCCGATTTGTTGGGCTCTAATTAATATTTGGCAACTGGTGTAATAAAAAACTAGTGAAAATTGCCAAATGTTGACAACTACTCTATGAGCTTTACAAATTTTGGCTGCAATACAATGAACCTCTTATTGTCCATCCTTTAGGAACACACAGCATTCATGGCGGTACACCTGTTTCTTGTAGTGGTAAAAGGAAGAAAAACGGAAGCAGTACATGAATTCCAAGAGACGATGATAAAAATTGTTGTAGCATCACCGGGAGTAGCAAAGCCTCTACACGGACGGACGCATGGCGTTTTATTTTCGAGAAACATGGCGTAGCATCACCGGGAGCAGCAAAGCAAAGCATCTACACGGATGCATGGCGTTTTATTTTTCGGAAAGGGCGACAAAAGGGCCAATCTACATGGAAAGGGCAGTACTCCTGTACCTTGTAGTGGTGAGAGGAAGAAAAATGGAACATGTCCACCTTCGTCCCGCCGTTCATCTCCTCGCGCCTCTTGGCCACGTCCGCCGCCTTCTGCGGCTGCTCCTCCGCGCTGCCACTTCCGGCCTTCACCTCCATCGCCGGCGGGGCCTTCTCCTTCTTCTTCTTGTTGTAATCGCCTTCCTTGTCGGCGGGGGATGGAGTGGCGGCGGAGCGCAGGGCCGACGACGGCGCCGGCGAGTGCGCGGAGGAGGGGTGGGAGCTCGCGGGGGCGGAGGACGCAGCGGATCCGTTGTCGTTGTCTGAGTCGGCGTCGGGGCGGAGGAGCGGGGACGGCGCGGCCACCACGAGGACGAGCAGGAGCAACGGGAAGGCCGCCATCATGTCTCCCCTGGACTGAAGGGAGGCGGTGGAGGCAGATCTGAGAGCGGCGGCGAGGTGGGCTGGGTTGGAGGCAGATCTGGGAGGGGTTTTCAGCCGAGAGAAGCAGAGGAGAAGCTTGCCAACCCCACGATGAGAAGCCCATAGATAGCTCATGGGCTTGGCCCACTTCTCTTCGCCTCTTACTTGTCTCAAGGTTTTTACCGAAATCACTAATTAAGGAGTACTCGTTACAAAGAACACTCCACCTTTTCAGGTCACGACAAGTGGCGCACATGCAGCGCGCCACTTGTCGCAACCTGAGAGTTTTCTCTTTTTTCGTAGATTCATTTATTCAAAATGTTTTATCTCTTCAACCGTGCGTCCAGATCTCAAACCATTTTCACCATTGGATTTCTCGCGTCGAGATCTTCAAACTAGATTCCATGTTGATAGGTTTTGACGAACTTTTTTCATGAAAAAAAAACTGAACAAAAAAATCAAACCGGAAGCACGGCTTTTATCAGACGCCCGTGCCTCTCGCGAAATCACAACCGTGAGTCTCACGAAATCACAACCGTGACTCTCGTGAAAGCAAAACCGTGACTCTCGTGGAAGGAAAAGAAACAGAAAACATGACTTTTCGAAAAGGTAAGGAAGACCGGGGAAAACCAAAACGTTGAAAAAACCCGAAAAAAATCGTTTAAAAAGCCGAATACGCGTGTGAAAAAAATAAAAATAAAAAAAATCTGGAGGAAGCGTTCAGAACGCGACACGTGACGAATGGCTAAGAACACGCCAATTGCCGCTGATCGTTGCGAGGCTCCCGAAGGAGCGCTCGTTAACTAGTTATTCTCGGTTTTTATGCTCGGGCCATGAGAGGCCGATAGATGAGCTCGGTTGGTCAGGCCCAATTTGGTTCCGATGTCTCAAGGTTTTTTGGTCGAATTGGGCAGGGCACATGTCTGCTCTCCGTCTGTGCAAGGGAGCCGTCCAGGCGCCGACGTGCCGGTGCTGGTCGGCATGCTGAGGTCGAGGAACCTTGTCGCTGTTGCCGCCGGAACAAGCAGCAGGGGAGCTTCCGCTTGGTGCGTGCGTGCGTCTCCTTCCTTCGGCACAAGCACCAGCTAGTGTTTACTGTCAAAATGTTACTCCTGGTGTTTACTGTCAAAGCGTGTCTACATACTCCGATTCACAACAAAATTACAACATCTTATACTCCCTCCGTTCACAAGTACTCCCTCTGTTCCAAAATAGATGACTCAACTTTATACTAACTTTAGTACAAAGTTAGTACGAAGTTGGGTCATCTATTTTGGAACGGAGGTACCTAAGATGTTTTTTATATTTCAACATGGACTATATACAGAATGAGGAATTGTTTAGTGTTGCGTTTTCTAGAGAACATGGGTGGCTGAAGATTGTTAAAGCAATTTGTTTGTTTGAATTGGATACTGCTGACTATTAGTCCCTCTTGTGTGTCAGTTTTGATGTCATGTTATTTAAGTTTAGGTGCAGAGTCCCGCTTCTTTTGACAAATTATACCCATGTTTGTATGTATACTAGTATAATGCCCGTGCGTTGACACGGGCCAAAATAATTATATATAGAGATAGTATCATCCAAATAAACTGTAATTCATCATGTGGATGTTGCATACGACTTATAGTTATATTGCTATAAATTCCAGTCCTTCTAATACATATTTTCTGGTCCCATATATAAACACACTGCATGAGTTCAGCGTGTATAAAATAGACGGTGACATAAAATTCTGCAATTAACAAAAGTGCACTTCGTTTGAAGTGTATGTATATCGATGAGTTTTTTTACTCTCTCAACATATTAGGGAAATGAAGATGTTCTCCCCCA